>NW_026616020.1:0-32307 GCF_000801105.2 Raphanus sativus
CTCCCCATCTCCTTGGTTGAGAGCGCCAATGGCCCTTTTCACTTCAAATACTCTAGTGAGGTTGGAAACATTTCCATACACTTTGTAGAGAGTATCCCACAGCTGCTTGGTAGTCTCACAGTATGAGTAAGACTCCATTATTGCTGGTTCAAGAAGCTGAGAGGGCTGAGAGCAACCATGAGATCCTCTTGATTCCATTTGTCCTTCATCACTACCACCACCAACCTCTTTCCCATCTTCTCCTTGAGTGGTTTTGTTTGGAGTAGCCTCTGTTGTGGCATACTTCCATAAAACCTCTTCACCAGAGCTCTCTTCACCATCCTTGCCCAAAGAGTAGTTAACCCCCTTCAAGGTCACAGTATGTTGAGATGTTTGTTTGTGTTGTTGTTGCTTTCTCATTTCTTCAACTCGCCAAGAACACTTCAAGAACAGGAGAGAGAAAATTTTAAAAGAAAGAGATTTAAACAAGAACAGAGTGTTTGCGGAAGTTAGATTTTGGTTTGAAGAGCTTTGTGCTCTGATACCAGAGATTTTATAAAGATTAAAAGAGGTTTGTGATGAGAATTAAGAACAAGAGTGAGTATTTAGTATCAAACCGAGAGAGAGAGATAAGAGAGAGAGGAGTATTGCGAGAGTTAAGAGAGAAAGAGATAAGAGGAATTCATATTTCCTTACTTGATTCAGAACATGTTACAAGACATTTAAAGACAAACAAGAGAACAAATCGACAAAGAGAGATACAATAAACTAATGAGAGATAGTACAAGAGGAATAAACAAATGGGAGAGAGGCTGGTCGATCTTGGCTCGGCCAGACGAGTGATAGTGACCTTTCACAACGGTTCACTGCTCTGATCTTCCTTAGACAAACCCGTGACTTCTTCCTTAACAGCTCTATTCTTCTTGTATCGACATCCTCTCTTGTTTCTAGTTAATGTATCCTTTCTTGATGATTAAATAAGGCTCTTCCTTGCCTTGCAAGACACACAAGGTTTAGCTTCTCATCTTGTACGGATAGTACACCATCAACTCTTCATGCGCATGCATTGCCTCTTATTCTTCTCAATGTCTTTGCTAGCTTCATGTTTCCACTCCTCATTATTGCTTCATGTCAACACTCCCCCTCAAGCTTGACCATAGGGATTGATCAAGCTTGGAAACCATGAAGCATTCCCTCATTAAAACCTTTACTTGGAAAAACCACTTGGGATAAAAACCAAGCAAAGGAAAAAGAGTAGAATCCTTCATGGCTAAGAGGATCAGTGACAAGTGAGGTCTATGAGTCCAAGCTTAGGATGAATGAACTCACAAACCTTGCTGCTGGCTGCCTTGGTGAAGATGTCAGCTAGTTGATCCTCACTCCTAGTATAGCATGGTAGTATCACTAGCTGCTCCACTGCTTGTCTTACTTTGTGGCAGTCCACTTCTATATGCTTAGTTCTCTCATGGAAGACTGAGTTGCTTGCGATGTGTATTGCTGCTTGGTTGTCACAATGCATGGTCATTGGTGTAGTGATCTCAATGCCCAAATCCTTGAGTAGACTTTTGATCCATATCAGCTCACTGGTAAGTTTCCTCATTGCTCTATATTCTGCTTCAGCACTTGAACAAGATACCACTTTTGCTTCTTGCTCTTCCATGTGACCAGATTCCCCCAATGAATGTGCAATACCCTGTGGTTGATCTTCTATCTACTCTGTCTCCAGCCCAATCAGCATCACAATATCCCACAACTTCAGTACTCTTGTTGCACGCCATCCAAACTCCTTGGCCTGGCGCCTCTCTTAAGTATCTCAAGATCCTCTCTACCATGTTCCAATGATGCACCTTAGGAGCTCCCATGTGTTGACTCACTTGGTTCACAGCAAAGCACACATCTGGTCTGGTGATGGTCAAATAGATGAGCTTGCCCACCATTCTTCTATACTTCTTGACATCTTGAAATGGAGTAGCTTCATACTCCCCCTCTCGCAGCACCTTGTAGCCTTCTTCCAATGGTGTTTTGGCCTGTCTACTTCCAATGGTTCCTGCCTCATTCAAGATATCAAGTGTGTACTTCCTTGAGATATGAATAGCCCCTCTTTAGAGCGGCAAAATTCAATCCCTAGGAAGTACTTTAACTCTCCCAAATCCTTAATGTCAAAAGTAGATTTGAGAAAAGATTTAGTTGAGATGATACCTTCCTTGTTGCTACCAGTGATGATTATGTCATCAACATATACCAGTATGACTATGATACCTTCCTTGCTGGTGAGAGTGAAGAGAGAATGGTCTGCTTGAGACTTCACAAAGCCTCTTCCATTCAATGTTGAGCTTAGCTTGTGGTACCATGCTCTTGGAGATTGTTTCAATCCGATAGATGGCCTTCCTGAGTCTAAGCACATTTCCTGGTTTCACCATGTCTTCAAGGCCAGGAGGAGGTCTCATGTATACTTCATCATCTAACTCTCCTTGAAGAAATGCATTCTTCACATCCATTTGCCACAAGTCCCACTCCAAGTTGACCGCAAGTGAGAGTAGAATTCTTATGGTGTGCAGTTTTGCCACTGGTGCAAATGTATCCAAGTAATCTTCACCATAAACTTGGTGTAGCCTCTTGCCACCAGTCTGGTTTTCTTCCTCTCTGGCTTTCCATTGGCTCCATACTTGATTGTGAAGAGAAGCCGGCTTGTCACAGCTTTCTTTCCTTTGGGAAGCTCACTTTCAAAGTATGTTCCATTCTTTTCCATAGCTCCCATCTCATCTCCAACAGATGCTCCCCACTCCTCATCTTGCATAGCTTCCTCATATGTCTTTGGAATCCATTCTTGATCCAATTCAGTGATGAAAGCTTGATGCTCTGCTGGGTAGTGAGCTAGTGAGCATACTGCACTAATGGGATGTGCCACAGCTTTAGCATTGAAGTAAACCCTTGTGTTGATCCACTCTGAGGCTGGTCTCCTGTTCCTTGTACTCCTTCTCAAGGTTTGTATCTGATCAGCTTGATTGTTGTCACTTGGTTCCTCATGAGTTTCAGTGGCTGCTTGTGGTTGTGATCCATCTCTTCTTGATCATGAGATACTCCTGAGTTCTCTTCAGGCTGAGCTTGCGCAGATTGATCATCTCCATGGCCCCCTTCATGATCATGATGAGATACTCCAACTTCTTCTACTACTTCTTCAGCAGCCCGAGTGGAGGTCTCCCTGACCTTTTCTGGTTCCTTTGGTAGACTGATGCCAAGTCTCTCCATAATGATTCTCAGGTTGTTAGCTCTATCAGTGGCTGATTGAGAAAGATCCTTGAGTTCATCCAACTCTTTTCATCATAGTAGCCTGTTGATTCCATGAACTTAACATCCCTTGATACCAGAACTCTTCTAGTCTCTGGTACATAACATTTGTAACCCTTCTGGTGAGTTGAATACCCAATGAACATTGCCTTTCTACTCTTGGCCTCCAGCTTGTTTCTAAGCTCTCCTGGAATCAAAACAAAACACACACACCCAAACACACGCAAGTGATCTATGGATGACTTAGTTTTGTTCAATACCTCATATGGAGTGGCATTGTGAAGAATTCTTGTTGGCGTGCGGTTGATAAGATAAGCAGCAGTAACCACTGCATCTCCCCAAAACCTCTTAGGCACATTTGAGTGAAACATCATGCTCCTGGCCACTTCCATCAAGTGTCTATTCTTTCTTTCTGCCACACCATTTTGTTGAGGTGTGTAAGGACAGCTGGTTTGGTGTATGATTCCGTGAGAAGCTAAGTGTTGTTTGAAGGCTGTGCTAGTGTATTCACCACCATTATCTGATCTAAGAATTTTAATCTTAACATTGAAATGGTTAGTGACATAATTCTGAAAGTTTTTAAAGGCTTCTAGCACCCTATCTTTTGATTGCAACAAAGTGATCCAAGTGTACTTAGACTTTTCATCTATAAAAGTCACAAAGTACTTATGCTGTTCTCTAGATGCACATGGGGCAGTCCAAACATCAGAATGGATTAAATCAAAGCAATTATCATAGATGGTCATTGATTTAGGAAACACATTTCTACAATGTTTTCCTAATATACAAGCCTCACAATCACTTTTAAAAGAAATACTAGGCAACAGGATGTTCAAAGCATGAGAATGAGGATGTCCTAATCTAGCATGCCATATTACATCTTTAGGGAATTCAGAAACAGAATTAAAATAGCAAGATAAATCAGAAGCTGGTCTTGTGTCCTCAAGCAAGTACAAGTCTCCCTTGGTAACACCTTTGCCAAGCAACTTACTAGAATCAATATCCTGAAAATACACACTGTTAGGCCTGAAAGTAACTTGACAATTCAAATCATTAGTCACTCTTTTAACTGACAGCAAGTTAGATGCAAATGTGGGCATATAAAAAGCTTTAGACACTTTGTCAAACAGTTTGAGATCACCAACTCCTTCTATTGGAATTTTATCTCCATTGGCTATCATCACATTTCCTAAGGCAGGTTCAATGTTTTTAATCAAGCTTAAATCACTAATCATATGGTGTGATGCACCAGAATCAATAATCAGAGGTTTAGCAGTTTTAAAAACACTCATAGAACTACCAACAGTGTGATATGCACTAAGAGAAGTACCAAGAGTTTTAGGTATACCAGATTCTTTTAAGGCCTTGATGAAAGCACTTAAGTCAGACTTTGTGATGATCTCATCTAGATTGGCCCTTGGTGTAGCATACACTGATGCAGAGGTCATGGCACTCCCACGCCACTGCTGCTTGCTCCCATAGGGTGTGGTGTGGTTGGCTCTGCTCCATCAGTTGAGAGATTGGCTCTTGCATCCTGATGCTGGGGGCGAGTCTCTCTGAACTTGTTTGGCTTCAAGTGGGGATGGAGAAGCCAGCACTTGTCCTTTAGATGACCTCTCTTCTTGCAATGGTCACAGATCAAGGCTTTCTTCTCCTCTTGCTTGTATGCCTTGTTAGCCACAGCTTCTTCAGCTTGGTGTGCCATGTTTAGGTCTCCTTTGTTACCAAACAAGCCCACTGATCCTTCCTCCTTCTGGATTTGAGCACATACTTCATCCAGGTCAGGGAGCTTGTCAGATCTCAAGATGTGCTTAATCAAGCTACCATAAGATGGGCTGAGAGTGAGTAGCAGTCCAAACACTTTATCCTCTTCACGCCTGGTTAAGAGAGTGGTAGGATCAGTTGTGTGTGGCCTTAGTATCTCCATCTCTGCCCAAAGAGACCTGAACTTGCCAAAGTGAGGTTGGAACTCCCCATCTCCTTGGTTGAGAGCGCCAATGGCCCTTTTCACTTCAAATACTCTAGTGAGGTTGGAAACATTTCCATACACTTTGTAGAGAGTATCCCACAGCTGCTTGGTAGTCTCACAGTATGAGTAAGACTCCATTATTGCTGGTTCAAGAGAGCTGAGGAGAGCTGAGAGCACCATGAGATCTTCTTGATTCCATTTGTCTTCATCAGCTACCACCACCACCTCTTTTCCATCTTCTCCTTGAGTGGTTTGTTTTGGAGTAGCCTCTGTTGTGGCATACTTCCATAAACCTCTTCCACCAAGAGCTCTCTTCACCATCCTTGCCCAAAAGAGGTAGTTAACCCCCTTCAAGGTCACAGGTATGTTGAGATGTTTGTTGTTGTTGTTGTTGCTTTCTTCCATTTTCTTCAACTCGCCAAGAACACTTCAAGAACAGGAGAGAGAAATTTTAAAAGAAAGAGATTTAAACAAGAACAGAGTGTTTGCGGAAGTTAGATTGGTTTGAAGAGCTTTGTTGCTCTGATACCATGAGATTTTATAAAGATTAAAAGAGGTTTGTGATGAGAATTAAGAACAAGAGTGAGTAATTAGTATCAAACCGAGAGAGAGAGATAAGAGAGAGAGGAGTATGCGAGAGTTAAGAGAGAAAGAGATAAGAGGAATTCATATTTCCTTACTTGATTCAGAACATGTTACAAGACATTTAAAGACAAACAAGAGAACAAATCGACAAAGAGAGATACAATAAACTAATGAGAGATAGTACAAGAGGAATAAACAAATGGGAGAGAGGCTGGTCGATCTTGGCTCGGCCAGACGAGTGATAGTGACCTTTCACAACGGTTCACTGCTCTGATCTTCCTTAGACAAAACCCGTGACTTCTTCCTTAACAGCTCTATTCTTCTTGTATCGACATCCTCTCTTGTTTCTAGTTAATGTATCCTTTCTTGATGATTTAAATAAGGCTCTTCCTTGCCTTGTAAGACACACAAGGTTTAGCTTCTCATCTTGTACGGATAGTACACCATCAACTCTTCATGCGCATGCATTGCCTCTTATTCTTCACAATGTCTTTGCTAGCTTCATGTTTCCACTCCTCATTATTGCTTCATGTCAACAGTGAGCAAGAAGATATCCCACCTTCTATCCAGATGATTCCAGATTCCTTTCATATGGCATTATCTTCATGATTCTTATCAAACCAGGATGAACCACGATCTAAGAAGCTTTATTTGGAACCACTAATCAGTGGAGAATAACCAGGAAGTTGAATAAATCTCATAAGTGTTGTGAGTAAGAAGATATCCCACCTTCTATCCAGATGATTCCAGATTAGCCTGTTCGGACATATGCCATTATCTTCATGATTCTTATCAAACCAGGATGAACCACGATCTAAGAAGCTTTATTTGGAACCACTAATCAGTGGAGAATAACCAGGAAGTTGAATAAATCTCATAAGTGTTGTGAGCAAGAAGATATCCCACCTTCTATCCAGATGATTCCAGATTAGCCTGTTCGGACATATGCCATTATCTTCATGATTCTTATCAAACCAGGATGAACCACGATCTAAGAAGCTTTATTTGGAACCACTAATCAGTGGAGAATAACCAGGAAGTTGAATAAATCTCATAGGAGTTGTGAGTAAGAAGATATCCCACTTTCTATCCAGATGATTCCAGAT
Source organism: Raphanus sativus (assembly GCF_000801105.2). Classification (NCBI taxonomy): domain Eukaryota; kingdom Viridiplantae; phylum Streptophyta; class Magnoliopsida; order Brassicales; family Brassicaceae; genus Raphanus; species Raphanus sativus. The sequence continues at coordinate 6,928 of NW_026616020.1, forward strand.
TAGCCTGTTCGGACATATGGCAATATCTTCATGATTCTTATCAAACCAGGATGAACCAATATCTAAGAAGCTTTATTTGGAACCACTAATCAGTGGAGAATAACCAGGAAGTTGAATAAATCTCATAGGAGTTGTGAGTAAGAAGATATCCCACTTTCTATCCAGATGATTCCAGATTAGCCTGTTCGGACATATGGCAATATCTTCATGATTCTTATCAAACCAGGATGAACCACGATCTAAGAAGCTTTATTTGGAACCACTAATCAGTGGAGAATAACCAGGAAGTTGAATAAATCTCATAGGAGTTGTGAGTAAGAAGATATCCCACCTTCTATCCAGATGATTCCAGATTAGCCTTTATGCTTATCTTCATGATTCTTATCAAACCAGGATGAACCACGATCTAAGAAGCTTTATTTGGAACCACTAATCAGTGGAGAATAACCAGGAAGTTGAATAAATCTCATAGGAGTTGTGAGCAAGAAGATATCCCACTTTCTATCCAGATGATTCCAGATTAGCCTGTTCGGACATATGGCATTATCTTCATGATTCTTATCAAACCAGGATGAACCACGATCTAAGAAGCTTTATTTGGAACCACTAATCAGTGGAGAATAACCAGGAAGTTGAATAAATCTCATAAGTGTTGTGAGCAAGAAGATATCCCACTTTCTATCCAGATGATTCCAGATTAGCCTGTTCGGACATATGGCAATATCTTCATGATTCTTATCAAACCAGGATGAACCAACGATCTAAGAAGCTTTATTTGGAACCACTAATCAGTGGAGAATAACCAGGAAGTTGAATAAATCTCATAGGAGTTGTGAGTAAGAAGATATCCCACTTTCTATCCAGATGATTCCAGATTAGCCTGTTCGGACATATGCAATATCTTCATGATTCTTATCAAACCAGGATGAACCACGATCTAAGAAGCTTTATTTGGAACCACTAATCAGTGGAGAATAACCAGGAAGTTGAATAAATCTCATAGGAGTTGTGAGTAAGAAGATATCCCACTTTCTATCCAGATGATTCCAGATTAGCCTGTTCGGACATATGGCAATATCTTCATGATTCTTATCAAACCAGGATGAACCACGATCTAAGAAGCTTTATTTGGAACCACTAATCAGTGGAGAATAACCAGGAAGTTGAATAAATCTCATAGGAGTTGTGAGTAAGAAGATATCCCACTTCTATCCAGATGATTCCAGATTAGCCTGTTCGGACATATGGCAATATCTTCATGATTCTTATCAAACCAGGATGAACCACGATCTAAGAAGCTTTATTTGGAACCACTAATCAGTGGAGAATAACCAGGAAGTTGAATAAATCTCATAAGTGTTGTGAGCAAGAAGATATCCCACCTTCTATCCAGATGATTCCAGATTAGCCTGTTCGGACATATGGCAATATCTTCATGATTCTTATCAAACCAGGATGAACCACGATCTAAGAAGCTTTATTTGGAACCACTAATCAGTGGAGAATAACCAGGAAGTTGAATAAATCTCATAGGAGTTGTGAGTAAGAAGATATCCCACTTTCTATCCAGATGATTCCAGATTAGCCTGTTCGGACATATGGCAATATCTTCATGATTCTTATCAAACCAGGATGAACCACGATCTAAGAAGCTTTATTTGGAACCACTAATCAGTGGAGAATAACCAGGAAGTTGAATAAATCTCATAGGAGTTGTGAGTAAGAAGATATCCCACTTTCTATCCAGATGATTCCAGATTAGCCTGTTCGGACATATGCCAATATCTTCATGATTCTTATCAAACCAGGATGAACCACGATCTAAGAAGCTTTATTTGGAACCACTAATCAGTGGAGAATAACCAGGAAGTTGAATAAATCTCATAGGAGTTGTGAGTAAGAAGATATCCCACTTTCTATCCAGATGATTCCAGATTAGCCTGTTCGGACATATGGCAATATCTTCATGATTCTTATCAAACCAGGATGAACCACGATCTAAGAAGCTTTATTTGGAACCACTAATCAGTGGAGAATAACCAGGAAGTTGAATAAATCTCATAGGAGTTGTGAGTAAGAAGATATCCCACTTTCTATCCAGATGATTCCAGATTAGCCTGTTCGGACATATGCCATATCTTCATGATTCTTATCAAACCAGGATGAACCACGATCTAAGAAGCTTTATTTGGAACCACTAATCAGTGGAGAATAACCAGGAAGTTGAATAAATCTCATAGGAGTTGTGAGTAAGAAGATATCCCACTTTCTATCCAGATGATTCCAGATTAGCCTGTTCGGACATATGGCAATATCTTCATGATTCTTATCAAACCAGGATGAACCACGATCTAAGAAGCTTTATTTGGAACCACTAATCAGTGGAGAATAACCAGGAAGTTGAATAAATCTCATAGGAGTTGTGAGTAAGAAGATATCCCACTTTCTATCCAGATGATTCCAGATTAGCCTGTTCGGACATATGGCATTATCTTCATGATTCTTATCAAACCAGGATGAACCACGATCTAAGAAGCTTTATTTGGAACCACTAATCAGTGGAGAATAACCAGGAAGTTGAATAAATCTCATAGGAGTTGTGAGTAAGAAGATATCCCACTTTCTATCCAGATGATTCCAGATTAGCCTGTTCGGACATATGGCATTATCTTCATGATTCTTATCAAACCAGGATGAACCACGATCTAAGAAGCTTTATTTGGAACCACTAATCAGTGGAGAATAACCAGGAAGTTGAATAAATCTCATAGGAGTTGTGAGTAAGAAGATATCCCACTTTCTATCCAGATGATTCCAGATTAGCCTGTTCGGACATATGGCAATATCTTCATGATTCTTATCAAACCAGGATGAACCACGATCTAAGAAGCTTTATTTGGAACCACTAATCAGTGGAGAATAACCAGGAAGTTGAATAAATCTCATAGGAGTTGTGAGCAAGAAGATATCCCACTTTCTATCCAGATGATTCCAGATTAGCCTGTTCGGACATATGGCAATATCTTCATGATTCTTATCAAACCAGGATGAACCACGATCTAAGAAGCTTTATTTGGAACCACTAATCAGTGGAGAATAACCAGGAAGTTGAATAAATCTCATAGGAGTTGTGAGTAAGAAGATATCCCACTTTCTATCCAGATGATTCCAGATTAGCCTGTTCGGACATATGGCAATATCTTCATGATTCTTATCAAACCAGGATGAACCACGATCTAAGAAGCTTTATTTGGAACCACTAATCAGTGGAGAATAACCAGGAAGTTGAATAAATCTCATAGGAGTTGTGAGTAAGAAGATATCCCACTTTCTATCCAGATGATTCCAGATTAGCCTGTTCGGACATATGGCAATATCTTCATGATTCTTATCAAACCAGGATGAACCACGATCTAAGAAGCTTTATTTGGAACCACTAATCAGTGGAGAATAACCAGGAAGTTGAATAAATCTCATAGGAGTTGTGAGTAAGAAGATATCCCACTTTCTATCCAGATGATTCCAGATTAGCCTGTTCGGACATATGGCAATATCTTCATGATTCTTATCAAACCAGGATGAACCACGATCTAAGAAGCTTTATTTGGAACCACTAATCAGTGGAGAATAACCAGGAAGTTGAATAAATCTCATAAGAGTTGTGAGTAAGAAGATATCCCACTTTCTATCCAGATGATTCCAGATTAGCCTGTTCGGACATATGCCATTATCTTCATGATTCTTATCAAACCAGGATGAACCACGATCTAAGAAGCTTTATTTGGAACCACTAATCAGTGGAGAATAACCAGGAAGTTGAATAAATCTCATAGGAGTTGTGAGTAAGAAGATATCCCACTTTCTATCCAGATGATTCCAGATTAGCCTGTTCGGACATATGGCAATATCTTCATGATTCTTATCAAACCAGGATGAACCACGATCTAAGAAGCTTTATTTGGAACCACTAATCAGTGGAGAATAACCAGGAAGTTGAATAAATCTCATAGGAGTTGTGAGTAAGAAGATATCCCACTTTCTATCCAGATGATTCCAGATTAGCCTGTTCGGACATATGGCAATATCTTCATGATTCTTATCAAACCAGGATGAACCACGATCTAAGAAGCTTTATTTGGAACCACTAATCAGTGGAGAATAACCAGGAAGTTGAATAAATCTCATAGGAGTTGTGAGTAAGAAGATATCCCACTTTCTATCCAGATGATTCCAGATTAGCCTGTTCGGACATATGGCAATATCTTCATGATTCTTATCAAACCAGGATGAACCACGATCTAAGAAGCTTTATTTGGAACCACTAATCAGTGGAGAATAACCAGGAAGTTGAATAAATCTCATAGGAGTTGTGAGTAAGAAGATATCCCACTTTCTATCCAGATGATTCCAGATTAGCCTGTTCGGACATATGGCAATATCTTCATGATTCTTATCAAACCAGGATGAACCACGATCTAAGAAGCTTTATTTGGAACCACTAATCAGTGGAGAATAACCAGGAAGTTGAATAAATCTCATAGGAGTTGTGAGTAAGAAGATATCCCACTTTCTATCCAGATGATTCCAGATTAGCCTGTTCGGACATATGCCAATATCTTCATGATTCTTATCAAACCAGGATGAACCACGATCTAAGAAGCTTTATTTGGAACCACTAATCAGTGGAGAATAACCAGGAAGTTGAATAAATCTCATAGGAGTTGTGAGTAAGAAGATATCCCACTTTCTATCCAGATGATTCCAGATTAGCCTGTTCGGACATATGGCAATATCTTCATGATTCTTATCAAACCAGGATGAACCACGATCTAAGAAGCTTTATTTGGAACCACTAATCAGTGGAAAATAACAGGAAGTTGAATAAATCTCAGGATGAGTTGAATACCTGATGAGGACATTGAACCTGACCTTACTGAACCTGACATTCAAGACATGATCAGCAACATTACTAAACCAGATACTGAGCAAGAAGTGTCCATACCAACCGTGTTCAAGGGAGCTATCACTAGACAAAGAGCTAAGATACTTCAACATAAATTTAATGAGAGCATGATACTTGCTTCTGATCTTGGACAGGTTAAACAAGCTGAGGAGATTACTAAAGAAGTCATCAAGGGAGATGCCGAGAAGGAGGAGGAGCCAAAGGAGAGTCCTCAAGCATCCAGAGAAGATCTTTGGCCATTCATACCAGACCAAAGTCACAACCATTTGATGATCATTACCATAGAAGAACCCATTGCTTAAGAAGGTATCTTGGACAGAGTCTAGCTACTAGGCAAGCTCTTTGTGTGTGCTCTTTTCCTTGCTCTTGGTTTTGTCCCACGAGGTTTTCCGGAGGAAGGTTTTTAACGAGGCCACAGCTAGCTTAACACATCACCTATATGCATCTCGGTCCAAGACTAAAGAAGACTCATTGCTTCTTTCTTTCCTTATTTGAACCTTAGTCTATTTTAAGTATTTATTTTGCGTAACAAGGAGTTTGTTCCTTGAGTCTTTATATTGTTTGGCGAAACCATTTGGAGAGTTACACTTGATATTTTATAAAACTTTTCTTTCAAAGAAAACCTAGAGCTCTCAACTGAACTCGCAGCCGCCTCCTTGCCTTGTGAGACCAGTACCTCCACGGCTTGAAGGTTCCCTTGTGTTGTATCACGAGCCTTCCATCTCTCGTGTGGTGCACTTCAATCCACCTTGTTCTTAGTCCACGGTTTCTCTTGGTTGATTAGATCAAACAATAGAACCACCTCTTGATCTAGAACGGCTCCATCTCTCTTGCTTGGATCATACAGCCTTTGTCAGCCTAGGCTTGTATCATTTCTGGTATCAGAGCTGAAGTTCCTTCAGCATCAGGTTGTATCTATCCTCTCTACTTGTTTTAAAATCGTGTTAGTTCATCTTTTCATTCAAAAAAAAAAAAGTAAATCGTTTGATCCCTTTTCATATAGTTAGAGTTGCATATTCATATTTGAAAACCCATAAAAAGTGTGTTCTTCGTTAGTGCATCATTAGATCGAGTTATTTTGATTAGCTAGATCATCTTTTCAAAAAAAAAATTTTCAAAACGTGTTCTTCAAGTTGCATATTTCAAACTTCCTTTTTGGTAGACTTTGTCATAATAGTGTATTCGATTTTTCCTTTTGTTTCTTTCTTTGATTTGTTTTTCCTTTTTTGCATCAAATCCCATCTTTACTTCTTTCTTTTCCTTGAACAGCACTAAGGTTTAATCTTTAACTTACAGGAACCATGGGAGAAGCATCCGAGTTGGCTACTATGATGCAAGCCTTCAACGCCATGAGGGAAGAGATGAAGGAGATGCGCCAAGACCTTGGAGATAGGCTAACCAGAGTTGAGCAGAGACCCGCGGCTCAAGCTACTCAAACTGCTGAGAGGTTTCCAAACCGAAACCAGCAGTACCAAGCTCCAAACAACAGGCGTACTGGAGTACACTTCAATGATGATCCGGAGACTAGTACTCGGAACCAACAGAATGAAGAAGACACTGGACAACAACATGGTCCTTATCCGAGGGCAAGAGTTCAACAAGATGACTATGGAGAAGAGGCAGAGGAGGAAGAGGATTACCTACCTCCACATAGAGCTCCACGGAGACCCATCCGCAACCAAGGCTATGAGGAAGATGACTATGCACCTCAACAGAGAGGACATCGCCAACAACACCACAACCAAGGACCGGATCTTCTAAAGATGACACCACCACAGTATGCGGGAAAGGTTGACCCTGAGGCTTACCTTGATTGGGAAAAGAGGATGGATCACATCTTTGCTTACTACAACCATCCTGGCCCCAAGAGAGTTGCTTTGGCAGTAGCTCAGCTCACGGATAATGCCTTATCCTGGTGGGATAGATTGTGCACTGACCGTAGGAGAGGGCACTTGAGGCGACTAGACTCCTGGTTAGACATGAAAGATGCTATGAGGCTGAGGTTTGTGCCACAACACTATCACAGAGACTTGCACAAGAAGTTCAGGACACTTAAGCAAGGGAGCAAGTCAGTTGAGGATTACTATGAGGAGTTTGAGAAGCTGAGAAATCGCCTTGATCTTAATGAAGATGAAGAAACCATCATGGCTCAATTCATAGATGGGTTGCAAGATAGAGTGAGCAGTAAGGTTGAGAGACAAGCTTATGGGATCTCAAAGACCTATTCCACTTAGCAGTACAAGCCGAGCAACATATCAAGAAGAAGAGCACCAGAGGCAGGTCTCAATCCAACTGGAACTCCAACAACAACAGCAACTACAACAAGCCAGTAGACAAAGGGAAAGGGATTGAGGGAGATACTCGTTCCAAGTCTCAATCTGTGGATACCAGCAAAGACACCAGGACGGATCCAACCAAGACTACTACTCCTCAACGTGCCAGAGACATCACTTGTTTCAAATGTAAGGGCCGAGGACATATGGCTAGAGAATGTCCAAACCAGAGAGTGATGATGCTCACTGATGATGGGTATGAATCACATGATGAGGATGCACCTGAGTTACAAGCGGACTATGGAGAATTGCAATACCCAGACGTGGGAGAGAGCTTAATGATAAGGCGTGTGCTTAGTGTTCTAGTAGAACCCGCTGAGACTATCCAAAGAGAAAACATCTTCCATAGCAGATGCACTATTAAAGGCAAGGTATGTAACCTCATCATTGATGGTGGGTCTTGTACTAATGCCGCGAGTGCTTACATGGTTGATAAGCTTGGCTTAGTCAAGGTCCAGCATCCGCATCCATATAGGCTAAGATGGTTAGATGATAAGGTTGAGCTGCAGATCAAAGAGCAAGTTACTATCCCTTTTAGCATTGGTAAGTATCAAGATGAGGTAGTTTGTGATGTAGTGCCTATGCAAGCTGGGCATGTATTGTTAGGTCGACCTTGGCAATGGGATAGAGAGACAAGACATGATGGTAGATCAAACATGTATACATTCATGCATAACAAGCGTAAGATTAGTCTAGCTCCTCTCACTCCTGCTCAAGTTCATGAATTGCATTTGCAAATGGTTAAGGAGAAGGAAAAATCTGTTAAGTCAAATTTCCTAATCCAGCCTAGCCATATAAGAAAGGCAACTGCTACCAAACACACAATGCTACTAATGATCTTTAAGGAGCTTTTGAGTGCAGGTTCAGGTGAAGTGGAGTATCCACCAGAGATTACTAAGCTTCTTGACAAGTTCAAAGACTTGTTTCCAGAAGAGATTCCACACGGCTTACCACCACTAAGGGGCATTGAGCATCAGATAGATTTCATACCAGGAGCTGCTTTGCCAAACAAACCAGCTTATAGAGTAAACCCCGAGGAGGCCAAGGAGTTGGAAAGACAAGTTCAGGACCTATTGGACAAGGGGTACGTGAGGGAGAGCCTAAGTCCTTGTGCGGTTCCTGTCTTACTAGTACCAAAGAAGGATGGGACTTGGAGGATGTGTGTAGACTGCCGTGCAATCAACAACATCACCATCAAGTACAGACACCCCATTCCCCGGCTTGATGACATGCTAGATGAGCTAAGTGGAGCCACCATCTTCTCCAAGATTGATCTTAAGAGTGGGTACCATCAGGTAAGGATGAAAGAAGGTGATGAGTGGAAGACAGCTTTTAAAACAAAGCAAGGTCTCTATGAGTGGCTGGTGATGCCATTTGGACTCACCAATGCTCCTAGTACTTTCATGAGGCTTATGAACCACATCCTTAGACCCTACATCAGTAAGTTTGTTGTGGTATATTTTGATGATATTTTAATTTATAGTACAAACTTACTTGATCATGTGTCACATCTTGAGCAAGTATTAGAAACACTTCGTAAAGAAGGACTCTATGCAAACCTCAAGAAGTGCACATTCTGCACTGATAAACTTGTCTTCCTAGGTTTTGTTGTGAGTTCACAGGGGTTACAGGTTGATGAAGAGAAGGTTAGAGCAATCCAAGAATGGCCAGTACCCACAAGCATCAGTCAAGTCAGAAGCTTTCATGGGCTAGCCAGTTTCTACAGGCGGTTTGTTCAGGATTTCAGTAGCATAGCAGCACCTCTCACTGCCATTGTCAAGAAGAGTGTTGGATTCATGTGGGAGAAAGCTCAAGAAGAGGCTTTTCAGGCCCTCAAATACCGGCTAACTCATGCACCAGTGCTGGCTTTACCAGACTTCAATAAGACATTTGAAGTAGAGTGTGATGCCTCAGGAATTGGGATTGGGGCAGTACTACTTCAAGGAGGCAAACCAGTGGCTTTCTTCAGTGAGAAACTCAGTGGAGCTGCTCTTAACTACCCTACCTATGACAAGGAGCTATATGCCTTGGTGAGAGCTTTGGAGACATGGCAGCACTATCTCTTATCCAAGGAATTTGTGGTGCACACTGATCATGAGACCCTTAAACATCTAAGAGGACAAACCAATCTCAAGAGAAGACATGCTAGGTGGCTGGAGTTTATAGAAACCTTTCCATACATCATCAAGTACAAGAAGGGTAAAGAGAACATTGTAGCTGATGCACTCTCCAGGAGACATGCCTTGATTGCCACAATGGAAGCTAAGGTGCTAGGATTTGAGTTCATCAAGGAACTATATGGGGAGGATCCGGATCTTGCTGACACCTACACCAGCTGCACTAAAGGACCTCACGGGAAGTTCTACTTGCATGAGGGGTTCTTGTTTAAGGGCAAGAGATTATGTATCCCTCAGTGTTCTTTGAGAGACCTGATCACTAGGGAAGCTCACGGAGGAGGTCTCATGGGACATTTTGGAGTAGACAAGACACTTGCTGTGGTCAGAGAGCATTTTTATTGGCCGCACCTAAAGAAGACAGTAGAGGCTCATTGTGCAAGATGTGTGGTATGCAAGAAAGCTAAGTCAAGAGTACAACCCCATGGTCTTTACATGCCACTGCCCATCCCCACAGCCCCTTGGGTGGACATATCCATGGATTTTGTACTAGGATTACCCATGATTCAACACAAAGATTCAATCTTTGTTGTGGTGGATAGGTTCTCCAAGATGGCACACTTCATACCTTGTGCCAAGGTGAATGATGCATCCAAGACAGCTGACTTGTTCTTCAGAGAAGTGGTTCGCTTACATGGGATTCCAAGAACCATTGTATCAGATAGAGACACCAAGTTCCTCAGCCACTTCTGGAAGACACTATGGAAAAAGCTTGGAACAAAGCTACTCTACTCAACTACTTGTCATCCACAAACTGATGGGCAGACAGAAGTTGTTAACAGAACTCTCTCCACCTTGCTTAGAGCCACTATTGGGAAGAACATGAAGAATTGGGTTGATTGTATCCCATTCATAGAGTTTGCTTACAACCGGGCGCAGCACTCAGCTACAAAGATGTCACCATTTGAAGTTGCTTACGGGTTCAACCCAAAGACACCTCTTGATCTTACCCCTCTACCCCCAGCCGAAGTCATTAGTCTAACTGGTGAAGCTAAGGCTGCTTATGTCAAGGAGTTACACCACAAAGCCCTGGAGAACCTAGAGAAGCGAACTGAGCAGTATGCAAGACAAGCTAACAAGGGTCGCAAAGAGGTTATATTTGAACCAGGAGAGTGGGTTTGGTTACACATGAGACAAGAGAGGTTCCCAAACCAGAGGAGTTCCAAGTTGAAGCCAAGAGGCACTGGCCCCTTCCAAGTCCTTGAAAGGATCAACAACAATGCCTACCGTCTTGACCTGCCAGGTGAGCTAAATGTATCATCCACTTTCAATGTAACTGATTTGTCTCCTTGTTTTGCAGATGAACCAGTTTTGAGGTCAAAACCTTTTGAAGGGGAGGGAATGATGAGGACATTGAACCTGACCTTACTGAACCTGACATTCAAGACATGATCAGCAACATTACCAAACCAGATACTGAGCAAGAAGTGTCCATACCAACCGTGTTCAAGGGAGCTATCACTAGACAAAGAGCTAAGATACTTCAACATAAATTTAATGAGAGCATGATACTTGCTTCTGATCTTGGACAGGTTAAACAAGCTGAGGAGATTACTAAAGAAGTCATCAAGGGAGATGCCGAGAAGGAGGAGGAGCCAAAGGAGAGTCCTCAAGCATCCAGAGAAGATCTTTGGCCATTCATACCAGACCAAAGTCACAACCATTTGATGATCATTACCATAGAAGAACCCATTGCTTAAGAAGGTTCTTGGACAGAGTCTAGCTACTAGGCAAGCTCTTTGTGTGTGCTCTTTTCCTTGCTCTTGGTTTTGTCCCACGAGGTTTTCCCGGAGGAAGGTTTTTAACGAGGCCACAGCTAGCTTACACATCACCTTAAGCATCTCGGTCCAAGACTAAAGAAGACTCATTGCTTCTTTCTTTCCTTATTTGAACCTTAGTCTATTTTAAGTATTTATTTTGCGTAACAAGGAGTTTGTTCCTTGAGTCTTTATATTGTTTGGCGAAACCATTTGGAGAGTTACACTTGATATTTTATAAAACTTTTCTTTCAAAGAAAACCTAGAGCTCTCAACTGAACTCGCAGCCGCCTCCTTGCCTTGTGAGACCAGTACCTCCACGGCTTGAAGGTTCCTTGTGTTGTATCACGAGCCTTCCATCTCTCGTGTGGTGCACTTCAATCCACCTTGTTCTTAGTCCACGGTTTCTCTTGGTTGATTAGATCAAACAATAAGAACCACCTCTTGATCTAGAACGGCTCCATCTCTCTTGCTTGGATCATACAGCCTTTGTCAGCCTTTGGAGACATGGCAGCACTATCTCTTATCCAAGGAATTTGTGGTGCACACTGATCATGAGCCCTTAAACATCTAAGAGGAAAACCAATCTCAAGAGAAGACATGCTAGGTGGCTGGAGTTTTAGAAACCTTTCCATACATCATCAGTACAAGAAGGGTAAAGAGAACATTGCTAGCTGATGCACTCTCCAGGAGACATGCCTTGATTGCCACAATGGAAGCTAAGGTGCTAGGATTTGAGTTCATCAAGGAACTATATGGGGAGGATCCGGATTTTGCTGACACCTACACCAGCTGCACTAAAGGACCTCACGGGAAGTTCTACTTGCATGAGGGGTTCTTGTTTAAGGCAAAGAGATTATGTATCCCTCAGTGTTCTTTGAGAGACCTGATCACTAGAGAAGCTCGCGGAGGAGGTCTCATGGGACGATTTTGGAGTAGACAGACACTTGCTGTGGTCAGAGAGCATTTTTATTGGCCGCACCTAAAGAAGAGAGTAGAGGCTCATTGTGCAAGATGTGTGGTATGCAAGAAAGCTAAGTCAAGAGTACAACCCATGGTCTTTACATGCCACTGCCCATCCCCACAGCCCCTTGGGTGGACATATCCATGGATTTTGTACTAGGATTACCCATGATTCAACACAAAGATTCAATCTTTGTTGTGGTGGATAGGTTCTCCAAGATGGCACACTTCATACCTTGTGCCAAGGTGAATGATGCATCCAAGACAGCTTGACTTGTTCTTCAGAGAAGTGGTTCGCTTACATGGGGATTCCAAGAACCATTGTATCAGATAGAGACACCAAGTTCCTCAGCCACTTCTGGAAGACACTATGGAAAAAGCTTGGAACAAAGCTACTCTACTCAACTACTTGTCATCCACAAACTGATGGCAGACAGAAGTTGTTAACAGAACTCTCTCCACCTTGCTTAGAGCCACTATTGGGAAGAACATGAAGAAATTGGGTTGATTGTATCCCATTCATAGAGTTTGCTTACAACCCCGGGCGCAGCATTCAGCTACAAAGATGTCGCCATTTGAAGTTGCTTACGGGTTCAACCCAAAGACACCTCTTGATCTTACCCCTCTACCCCAGCCGAAGTCATTAGTCTAACTGGTGAAGCTAAGGCTGCTTATGTCAAGGAGTTACACCACAAAGCCCGGGAGAACCTAGAGAAGCGAACTGAGCAGTATGCCAAGACAGCTAACAAGGGTCGCAAAGAGGTTATATTTGAACCAGGAGAGTGGGTTTGTTCTTACACATGAGACAGGAGAGGTTCCCAAACCAGAGGAGTTCCAAGTTGAAGCCAAGGGCACTGGCCCCTTTCCAAGTCCTTGAAAGGATCAACAACAATGCCTACCGTCTTGACCTGCCAGGTGAGCTAAATGTATCATCCACTTTCAATGTAACTGATTTGTCTCCTTGTTTTGCAGATGAACCAGTTTTGAGGTCAAAACCTTTTGAAGGGGGAGGGAATGATGAGGGATTGAACCTGAGCTTTACTGAACCTGACATTCAAGACATGATCAGCAAACATTACTAAACCAGATATTGAGCAAGAAGTGTCCATACCAACGCGTGTTAAGGGAGCTATCACTAGACAAAGAGCTAAGATACTTCAACATAAATTTAATGAGAGCATGATACTTGCTTCTGATCTTAGAACAGGTTAAACAAGCTGAGGAGATTACTAAAGAAGTCATCAAGGGAGATGCCGAGAAGGAGGAGGAGCCAAAGGAGAGTCCTCAAGCATCCAGAGAAGATCTTTGGCAATTCATACCAGACTTAGTCACAACCATTTGATGATCATTACCATAGAAGAAACCCATTGCTTAAGAAGGTATCTTGGACAGAGTCTAGCTACTAGGCAAGCTCTTTGTGTGTGCTCTTTTCCTTGCTCTTGGTTTTGTCCACGAGGTTTTCTCGGAGGAAGGTTTTTAACGAGGCCACAGCTAGCTTTACACCATCACCTATATGCATCTCGGTCCAAGACTAAAGAAGACTCATTGCTTCTTTCTTTCCTTATTTGAAACCTTAGTCTATTTTAAGTATTTATTTTGCGTAACAAGGAGTTTGTTCCTTGAGTCTTTATATTGTTTGGCGAAACCATTTGGGAGAGTTACACTTGATATTTTATAAAACTTTTCTTTCAAAGAAACCTAGAGCCTCTCAACTGAACTCGCAGCCGCCTCCTTGCCTTGTGAGACCAGTACCTCCACGGCTTGAAGGTTCCCTTGTGTTGTATCACGAGCCTTCCATCTCTCGTGTGGTGCACTTCAATCCACCTTGTTCTCAGTCCACGGTTTCTCTTGATTGATTAGATCAAACAATAGAACCACCTCTTGATCTAGAACGGCTCCATCCCTCTTGCTTGGATCATACAGTCTTTGTCAGCCTAGGCTTGTATCAGATAAACCAGTGTCGATCGACGTCGGATGAACAGTATCGATCGATACGGGATGAACAGTGTTCGGTGATGAACAATGTTTTCGTGAATAGTGCCGCATAAACAGTGTTTCGGTGAACAAGGCTGAAGTGAACAGTATCGATCGACACGGATGAACAGTGTCGATCGACGTCGGATGAATAGTGTCGTGATGAACAGTGTCACGATGAACAGTATCGATCGACACAGAATGAACAGTGTTGATCGATTTCAGATGAACAGTATTCGGGTGGAACAGTCTTTTCGTGAACAGTACTCCGATGAATAGTACCGGGATGAACAGTAATCGGATGAATAGTACCTGATGAACAGTACCCGCGTGAATAGTACACGAATGAACATTACCTCGGTGAACAGTACCCATGTGAACAATGTTCGCCGTGAACAGTGTTCGTTTGACGATTTGTGTACTATGTCGATCACCTGTTCTTGTAGGGGTGTCGATCGATTCGTGATGGACGATGTCGATCGATTTGTGGTGATATGCTATCGATCTATGCTGCTTGGAGTGTCGATCGTTACATCCCTCGTAGACTTACGGATCGTGCATTAAACCAGCAGGTTGCTCTTTAAATAAGCTAAAAATCCTTTCTTCATTATTGCTTCTGGTATGTACCTAAAACAGAAGAAATTTTTTTATGAGATTTTTTGAACAATAATAAACCTAAACAAAATCTAACTAAACAAGATCTAATGGCGATCGAAGCTCCCCGGCAACGGCCGCCAAATTTGATATCACTCAAATAACCCTAAGGAGTGAATTACTCTCATCAAAAGAGGTCAAGTTGTAATACTTAGGGATCGAATCCACAAGGAGCTAAGCACACACTAGATCTAATAAGTTATGATTAAGGTAGGCTAACAGTAATAAATTATTAAAGCAGTAAATGAATATGGTAAAGCAGCAAATAAAACAGTAAACAAGATGAACAATTAATTGTTCGCTGGCAAGGAGCTGTTTGATGAAGGATGGTAGCTAGATCTAGGGCTTCTATTCAGGAATGGAGATTATAATCCCTATAAATGATTTAATAAGTTGCTTGCATGATACTATAGATCTCAGCTGCTTACATATGTGAATGAATCACTGGTTAAAAATATCTAGATCTCTGGCCACACCTTTCGCTTGATGACACAGGAAAAAGAGTCGGTTCGATATCCTTTTGAGATATCGAGCGATACACCTTTTCGCGGCGCCGATCGATTTACCAGTAGGGTATCGATCGACGGCTTCTAGATCTGCCTAGGCGCGAGCCGAATATGACCACAAGATCTCAAGGAGGAATTGTCGTTCTTCTCAACGGGAGACAGGCAAGCTCAAATGGGTAATTCAAGATAATCCAAGATCCTAGTGATCTATGTCTAGTTAGCTAATCTAGAACAAGCATAGAGTTCAATCCATTTGATGAATATCACAACTTAGCAAGTATAGTTTGGGGCTAATCCCACAAACCTATCTGAACCATAGATCTACAGGTGGATCTATTCAGACATGAAGTTTGTCACAGAAATCTAGATGAATAATAGAAATGTTAGATAATATGAAACCAAACCAAAGGAGTTCCAGGAGGACTCTCAAGGAGTTCCTTCCTTCTCTCCTAAGAGAAACAATTGAAACAAGATCATCTGGATAGAAAGTGTATATCTTCAACAACTCCTATGAGATTTATTCAACTTCCTGGTTATTCTCCACTGATTAGTGGTTCCAAATAAACTTCTTAGTGGTTCATCCTGGTTTGATAAGAATCATGAAGATATTGTCCGAACAGGCTAATCTGGAATCATCTGGATAGAAAGTGGGATATCTTCTTACTCACAACTCGAGATTTATTCAACTTCCTGGTTATTCTCCACTGATTAGTGGTTCCAAATAAAGCTTCTTAGATCGTGGTTCATCCTGGTTTGATAAGAATCATGAAGATAATATGTCCGAACAGGCTAATCTGGAATCATCTGGATAGAAAGTGGGATATCTTCTTACTCACAACTCCTATGAGATTTATTCAACTTCCTGGTTATTCTCCACTGATTAGTGGTTCCAAATAAAGCTTCTTAGATCGTGGTTCATCCTGGAATCATAAGAATCATAGATCCGAACATATCTGGAATCATCTGGATGAATCATCTGGGATATCTTACTCACAACTCCTATGAGATTTATTCAACTTCCTGGTTATTCTCCACTGATTAGTGGTTCCAAATAAAGCTTCTTAGATCGTGGTTCATCCTGGTTTGATAAGAATCATGAAGATATTGCCATATGTCCGAACAGGCTAATCTGGAATCATCTGGATAGAAAGTGGGATATCTTCTTACTCACAACTCCTATGAGATTTATTCAACTTCCTGGTTATTCTCCACTGATTAGTGGTTCCAAATAAAGCTTCTTAGATCGTGGTTCATCCTGGTTTGATAAGAATCATGAAGATATTGCCATATGTCCGAACAGGCTAATCTGGAATCATCTGGATAGAAAGTGGGATATCTTCTTACTCACAACTCCTATGAGATTTATTCAACTTCCTGGTTATTCTCCACTGATTAGTGGTTCCAAATAAAGCTTCTTAGATCGTGGTTCATCCTGGTTTGATAAGAATCATGAAGATATTGCCATATGTCCGAACAGGCTAATCTGGAATCATCTGGATAGAAAGTGGGATATCTTCTTACTCACAACTCCTATGAGATTTATTCAACTTCCTGGTTATTCTCCACTGATTAGTGGTTCCAAATAAAGCTTCTTAGATCGTGGTTCATCCTGGTTTGATAAGAATCATGAAGATATTGCCATATGTCCGAACAGGCTAATCTGGAATCATCTGGATAGAAAGTGGGATATCTTCTTACTCACAACTCCTATGAGATTTATTCAACTTCCTGGTTATTCTCCACTGATTAGTGGTTCCAAATAAAGCTTCTTAGATCGTGGTTCATCCTGGTTTGATAAGAATCATGAAGATATTGCCATATGTCCGAACAGGCTAATCTGGAATCATCTGGATAGAAAGTGGGATATCTTCTTACTCACAACTCCTATGAGATTTATTCAACTTCCTGGTTATTCTCCACTGATTAGTGGTTCCAAATAAAGCTTCTTAGATCGTGGTTCATCCTGGTTTGATAAGAATCATGAAGATATTGCCATATGTCCGAACAGGCTAATCTGGAATCATCTGGATAGAAAGTGGGATATCTTCTTACTCACAACTCCTATGAGATTTATTCAACTTCCTGGTTATTCTCCACTGATTAGTGGTTCCAAATAAAGCTTCTTAGATCGTGGTTCATCCTGGTTTGATAAGAATCATGAAGATATTGCCATATGTCCGAACAGGCTAATCTGGAATCATCTGGATAGAAAGTGGGATATCTTCTTACTCACAACTCCTATGAGATTTATTCAACTTCCTGGTTATTCTCCACTGATTAGTGGTTCCAAATAAAGCTTCTTAGATCGTGGTTCATCCTGGTTTGATAAGAATCATGAAGATATTGCCATATGTCCGAACAGGCTAATCTGGAATCATCTGGATAGAAAGTGGGATATCTTCTTACTCACAACTCCTATGAGATTTATTCAACTTCCTGGTTATTCTCCACTGATTAGTGGTTCCAAATAAAGCTTCTTAGATCGTGGTTCATCCTGGTTTGATAAGAATCATGAAGATATTGCCATATGTCCGAACAGGCTAATCTGGAATCATCTGGATAGAAAGTGGGATATCTTCTTACTCACAACTCCTATGAGATTTATTCAACTTCCTGGTTATTCTCCACTGATTAGTGGTTCCAAATAAAGCTTCTTAGATCGTGGTTCATCCTGGTTTGATAAGAATCATGAAGATATTGCCATATGTCCGAACAGGCTAATCTGGAATCATCTGGATAGAAAGTGGGATATCTTCTTACTCACAACTCCTATGAGATTTATTCAACTTCCTGGTTATTCTCCACTGATTAGTGGTTCCAAATAAAGCTTCTTAGATCGTGGTTCATCCTGGTTTGATAAGAATCATGAAGATATTGCCATATGTCCGAACAGGCTAATCTGGAATCATCTGGATAGAAAGTGGGATATCTTCTTACTCACAACTCCTATGAGATTTATTCAACTTCCTGGTTATTCTCCACTGATTAGTGGTTCCAAATAAAGCTTCTTAGATCGTGGTTCATCCTGGTTTGATAAGAATCATGAAGATATTGCCATATGTCCGAACAGGCTAATCTGGAATCATCTGGATAGAAAGTGGGATATCTTCTTACTCACAACTCCTATGAGATTTATTCAACTTCCTGGTTATTCTCCACTGATTAGTGGTTCCAAATAAAGCTTCTTAGATCGTGGTTCATCCTGGTTTGATAAGAATCATGAAGATATTGCCATATGTCCGAACAGGCTAATCTGGAATCATCTGGATAGAAAGTGGGATATCTTCTTACTCACAACTCCTATGAGATTTATTCAACTTCCTGGTTATTCTCCACTGATTAGTGGTTCCAAATAAAGCTTCTTAGATCGTGGTTCATCCTGGTTTGATAAGAATCATGAAGATATTGCCATATGTCCGAACAGGCTAATCTGGAATCATCTGGATAGAAAGTGGGATATCTTCTTACTCACAACTCCTATGAGATTTATTCAACTTCCTGGTTATTCTCCACTGATTAGTGGTTCCAAATAAAGCTTCTTAGATCGTGGTTCATCCTGGTTTGATAAGAATCATGAAGATATTGCCATATGTCCGAACAGGCTAATCTGGAATCATCTGGATAGAAAGTGGGATATCTTCTTACTCACAACTCCTATGAGATTTATTCAACTTCCTGGTTATTCTCCACTGATTAGTGGTTCCAAATAAAGCTTCTTAGATCGTGGTTCATCCTGGTTTGATAAGAATCATGAAGATATTGCCATATGTCCGAACAGGCTAATCTGGAATCATCTGGATAGAAAGTGGGATATCTTCTTACTCACAACTCCTATGAGATTTATTCAACTTCCTGGTTATTCTCCACTGATTAGTGGTTCCAAATAAAGCTTCTTAGATCGTGGTTCATCCTGGTTTGATAAGAATCATGAAGATATTGCCATATGTCCGAACAGGCTAATCTGGAATCATCTGGATAGAAAGTGGGATATCTTCTTACTCACAACTCCTATGAGATTTATTCAACTTCCTGGTTATTCTCCACTGATTAGTGGTTCCAAATAAAGCTTCTTAGATCGTGGTTCATCCTGGTTTGATAAGAATCATGAAGATATTGCCATATGTCCGAACAGGCTAATCTGGAATCATCTGGATAGAAAGTGGGATATCTTCTTACTCACAACTCCTATGAGATTTATTCAACTTCCTGGTTATTCTCCACTGATTAGTGGTTCCAAATAAAGCTTCTTAGATCGTGGTTCATCCTGGTTTGATAAGAATCATGAAGATATTGCCATATGTCCGAACAGGCTAATCTGGAATCATCTGGATAGAAAGTGGGATATCTTCTTACTCACAACTCCTATGAGATTTATTCAACTTCCTGGTTATTCTCCACTGATTAGTGGTTCCAAATAAAGCTTCTTAGATCGTGGTTCATCCTGGTTTGATAAGAATCATGAAGATATTGCCATATGTCCGAACAGGCTAATCTGGAATCATCTGGATAGAAAGTGGGATATCTTCTTACTCACAACTCCTATGAGATTTATTCAACTTCCTGGTTATTCTCCACTGATTAGTGGTTCCAAATAAAGCTTCTTAGATCGTGGTTCATCCTGGTTTGATAAGAATCATGAAGATATTGCCATATGTCCGAACAGGCTAATCTGGAATCATCTGGATAGAAAGTGGGATATCTTCTTACTCACAACTCCTATGAGATTTATTCAACTTCCTGGTTATTCTCCACTGATTAGTGGTTCCAAATAAAGCTTCTTAGATCGTGGTTCATCCTGGTTTGATAAGAATCATGAAGATATTGCCATATGTCCGAACAGGCTAATCTGGAATCATCTGGATAGAAAGTGGGATATCTTCTTACTCACAACTCCTATGAGATTTATTCAACTTCCTGGTTATTCTCCACTGATTAGTGGTTCCAAATAAAGCTTCTTAGATCGTGGTTCATCCTGGTTTGATAAGAATCATGAAGATATTGCCATATGTCCGAACAGGCTAATCTGGAATCATCTGGATAGAAAGTGGGATATCTTCTTACTCACAACTCCTATGAGATTTATTCAACTTCCTGGTTATTCTCCACTGATTAGTGGTTCCAAATAAAGCTTCTTAGATCGTGGTTCATCCTGGTTTGATAAGAATCATGAAGATATTGCCATATGTCCGAACAGGCTAATCTGGAATCATCTGGATAGAAAGTGGGATATCTTCTTACTCACAACTCCTATGAGATTTATTCAACTTCCTGGTTATTCTCCACTGATTAGTGGTTCCAAATAAAGCTTCTTAGATCGTGGTTCATCCTGGTTTGATAAGAATCATGAAGATATTGCCATATGTCCGAACAGGCTAATCTGGAATCATCTGGATAGAAAGTGGGATATCTTCTTACTCACAACTCCTATGAGATTTATTCAACTTCCTGGTTATTCTCCACTGATTAGTGGTTCCAAATAAAGCTTCTTAGATCGTGGTTCATCCTGGTTTGATAAGAATCATGAAGATATTGCCATATGTCCGAACAGGCTAATCTGGAATCATCTGGATAGAAAGTGGGATATCTTCTTACTCACAACTCCTATGAGATTTATTCAACTTCCTGGTTATTCTCCACTGATTAGTGGTTCCAAATAAAGCTTCTTAGATCGTGGTTCATCCTGGTTTGATAAGAATCATGAAGATATTGCCATATGTCCGAACAGGCTAATCTGGAATCATCTGGATAGAAAGTGGGATATCTTCTTACTCACAACTCCTATGAGATTTATTCAACTTCCTGGTTATTCTCCACTGATTAGTGGTTCCAAATAAAGCTTCTTAGATCGTGGTTCATCCTGGTTTGATAAGAATCATGAAGATATTGCCATATGTCCGAACAGGCTAATCTGGAATCATCTGGATAGAAAGTGGGATATCTTCTTACTCACAACTCCTATGAGATTTATTCAACTTCCTGGTTATTCTCCACTGATTAGTGGTTCCAAATAAAGCTTCTTAGATCGTGGTTCATCCTGGTTTGATAAGAATCATGAAGATATTGCCATATGTCCGAACAGGCTAATCTGGAATCATCTGGATAGAAAGTGGGATATCTTCTTACTCACAACTCCTATGAGATTTATTCAACTTCCTGGTTATTCTCCACTGATTAGTGGTTCCAAATAAAGCTTCTTAGATCGTGGTTCATCCTGGTTTGATAAGAATCATGAAGATATTGCCATATGTCCGAACAGGCTAATCTGGAATCATCTGGATAGAAAGTGGGATATCTTCTTACTCACAACTCCTATGAGATTTATTCAACTTCCTGGTTATTCTCCACTGATTAGTGGTTCCAAATAAAGCTTCTTAGATCGTGGTTCATCCTGGTTTGATAAGAATCATGAAGATATTGCCATATGTCCGAACAGGCTAATCTGGAATCATCTGGATAGAAAGTGGGATATCTTCTTACTCACAACTCCTATGAGATTTATTCAACTTCCTGGTTATTCTCCACTGATTAGTGGTTCCAAATAAAGCTTCTTAGATCGTGGTTCATCCTGGTTTGATAAGAATCATGAAGATATTGCCATATGTCCGAACAGGCTAATCTGGAATCATCTGGATAGAAAGTGGGATATCTTCTTACTCACAACTCCTATGAGATTTATTCAACTTCCTGGTTATTCTCCACTGATTAGTGGTTCCAAATAAAGCTTCTTAGATCGTGGTTCATCCTGGTTTGATAAGAATCATGAAGATATTGCCATATGTCCGAACAGGCTAATCTGGAATCATCTGGATAGAAAGTGGGATATCTTCTTACTCACAACTCCTATGAGATTTATTCAACTTCCTGGTTATTCTCCACTGATTAGTGGTTCCAAATAAAGCTTCTTAGATCGTGGTTCATCCTGGTTTGATAAGAATCATGAAGATATTGCCATATGTCCGAACAGGCTAATCTGGAATCATCTGGATAGAAAGTGGGATATCTTCTTACTCACAACTCCTATGAGATTTATTCAACTTCCTGGTTATTCTCCACTGATTAGTGGTTCCAAATAAAGCTTCTTAGATCGTGGTTCATCCTGGTTTGATAAGAATCATGAAGATATTGCCATATGTCCGAACAGGCTAATCTGGAATCATCTGGATAGAAAGTGGGATATCTTCTTACTCACAACTCCTATGAGATTTATTCAACTTCCTGGTTATTCTCCACTGATTAGTGGTTCCAAATAAAGCTTCTTAGATCGTGGTTCATCCTGGTTTGATAAGAATCATGAAGATATTGCCATATGTCCGAACAGGCTAATCTGGAATCATCTGGATAGAAAGTGGGATATCTTCTTACTCACAACTCCTATGAGATTTATTCAACTTCCTGGTTATTCTCCACTGATTAGTGGTTCCAAATAAAGCTTCTTAGATCGTGGTTCATCCTGGTTTGATAAGAATCATGAAGATATTGCCATATGTCCGAACAGGCTAATCTGGAATCATCTGGATAGAAAGTGGGATATCTTCTTACTCACAACTCCTATGAGATTTATTCAACTTCCTGGTTATTCTCCACTGATTAGTGGTTCCAAATAAAGCTTCTTAGATCGTGGTTCATCCTGGTTTGATAAGAATCATGAAGATATTGCCATATGTCCGAACAGGCTAATCTGGAATCATCTGGATAGAAAGTGGGATATCTTCTTACTCACAACTCCTATGAGATTTATTCAACTTCCTGGTTATTCTCCACTGATTAGTGGTTCCAAATAAAGCTTCTTAGATCGTGGTTCATCCTGGTTTGATAAGAATCATGAAGATATTGCCATATGTCCGAACAGGCTAATCTGGAATCATCTGGATAGAAAGTGGGATATCTTCTTACTCACAACTCCTATGAGATTTATTCAACTTCCTGGTTATTCTCCACTGATTAGTGGTTCCAAATAAAGCTTCTTAGATCGTGGTTCATCCTGGTTTGATAAGAATCATGAAGATATTGCCATATGTCCGAACAGGCTAATCTGGAATCATCTGGATAGAAAGTGGGATATCTTCTTACTCACAACTCCTATGAGATTTATTCAACTTCCTGGTTATTCTCCACTGATTAGTGGTTCCAAATAAAGCTTCTTAGATCGTGGTTCATCCTGGTTTGATAAGAATCATGAAGATATTGCCATATGTCCGAACAGGCTAATCTGGAATCATCTGGATAGAAAGTGGGATATCTTCTTACTCACAACTCCTATGAGATTTATTCAACTTCCTGGTTATTCTCCACTGATTAGTGGTTCCAAATAAAGCTTCTTAGATCGTGGTTCATCCTGGTTTGATAAGAATCATGAAGATATTGCCATATGTCCGAACAGGCTAATCTGGAATCATCTGGATAGAAAGTGGGATATCTTCTTACTCACAACTCCTATGAGATTTATTCAACTTCCTGGTTATTCTCCACTGATTAGTGGTTCCAAATAAAGCTTCTTAGATCGTGGTTCATCCTGGTTTGATAAGAATCATGAAGATATTGCCATATGTCCGAACAGGCTAATCTGGAATCATCTGGATAGAAAGTGGGATATCTTCTTACTCACAACTCCTATGAGATTTATTCAACTTCCTGGTTATTCTCCACTGATTAGTGGTTCCAAATAAAGCTTCTTAGATCGTGGTTCATCCTGGTTTGATAAGAATCATGAAGATATTGCCATATGTCCGAACAGGCTAATCTGGAATCATCTGGATAGAAAGTGGGATATCTTCTTACTCACAACTCCTATGAGATTTATTCAACTTCCTGGTTATTCTCCACTGATTAGTGGTTCCAAATAAAGCTTCTTAGATCGTGGTTCATCCTGGTTTGATAAGAATCATGAAGATATTGCCATATGTCCGAACAGGCTAATCTGGAATCATCTGGATAGAAAGTGGGATATCTTCTTACTCACAACTCCTATGAGATTTATTCAACTTCCTGGTTATTCTCCACTGATTAGTGGTTCCAAATAAAGCTTCTTAGATCGTGGTTCATCCTGGTTTGATAAGAATCATGAAGATATTGCCATATGTCCGAACAGGCTAATCTGGAATCATCTGGATAGAAAGTGGGATATCTTCTTACTCACAACTCCTATGAGATTTATTCAACTTCCTGGTTATTCTCCACTGATTAGTGGTTCCAAATAAAGCTTCTTAGATCGTGGTTCATCCTGGTTTGATAAGAATCATGAAGATATTGCCATATGTCCGAACAGGCTAATCTGGAATCATCTGGATAGAAAGTGGGATATCTTCTTACTCACAACTCCTATGAGATTTATTCAACTTCCTGGTTATTCTCCACTGATTAGTGGTTCCAAATAAAGCTTCTTAGATCGTGGTTCATCCTGGTTTGATAAGAATCATGAAGATATTGCCATATGTCCGAACAGGCTAATCTGGAATCATCTGGATAGAAAGTGGGATATCTTCTTACTCACAACTCCTATGAGATTTATTCAACTTCCTGGTTATTCTCCACTGATTAGTGGTTCTTAAAGCTTCTTAGATCGTGGTTCATCCTGATAAGAATCATGAAGATATGCCATATGTCCGAACAGGCTAATCTGGATCATCTGGATAGAAAGTGGGATATCTTCTTACTCACAACTCCTATGAGATTTATTCAACTTCCTGGTTATTCTCCACTGATTAGTGGTTCCAAATAAAGCTTCTTAGATCGTGGTTCATCCTGGTTTGATAAGAATCATGAAGATATTGCCGGCTGGAATCATCTGGATAGAAAGTGGGATATCTCTTACTCACAACTCCTATGAGATTTATTCAACTTCCTGGTTATTCTCCACTGATTAGTGGTTCCAAATAAAGCTTCTTAGATCGTGGTTCATCCTGGTTTGATAAGAATCATGAAGATTGGTTCATCCTGGTCCGAAAGGCTAATCTGAAGATATTGCCATATGTCCGAACAGGCTAATCTGGAATCATCTGGATAGAAAGTGGGATATCTTCTTAATCACAACTCCTATGAGATTTATTGAACTTCCTG
>NW_026616021.1:0-32285 GCF_000801105.2 Raphanus sativus
TACCGAGCTCTCCCTGAGTTATCATCTATTGGAGGTGAGTTCTCAAGCATAAACGACGGTTTGAGTGAATGATTGGAGTTCGATTGGTATCGAGTTTCAAGTCTTGAAAAAAAAAAATCACTGGTGGAGAAAATTTATAAAGTGAAAAAATCAAAACATTTTACGGTGGTAGAAACTTTACGACGGCGGGGATTTCTGTTTCAGGCACGAAAAAGCGTCGACAAGACACGTGTCGTGACGGAGATGAATTTGTCAACACGTGGACTGAATACTCACCACTTGCACCGCTTCTCTATCTGGTATTTACAGAGTCCACATGAGTCTGTAAAATGGTCGACAAAAAAAATCATCAAATCAGTAACACTAGATTTTAATAAAAATGTGAGAATGTACAAACCAATAACGGTAGATTTTACAAATTTTAACAATCATTAAAAATTCAATTCTCTATCTGGGTGTTGGATTTGTTTTCAGTTGAATCCTAAAGAGATTTAGATAAGCCGGCATTTTTTTGATGGTACGACAAAAGTCTCTTGTTGATCTACCGAGCTCTCCCTGAGTTATCATCTATTGGAGGCTGAGTTCTCAAGCATAAACGACGGTTTGAGTGAATGATGGAGTTCGATTGGTATCGAGTTTCAAGTCTGAAAAAAAAAATCACTGGTGGAGAAAATTTATAAAAGTGAAAAAATCAAAACATTTACGGTGGTAGAACTTTACGACGGCCGGGGATTTCTGTTTCAGGCACGAAAAGCGTCGACAAGACACGTGTCGTGACGGAGATGAATTTTCAACACGTGGACTGAATACTCACCACTTGCACCGCTTCTCTATCTGGGTATTTACAGAGTCCACATGAGTCTGTAAAATGGTCGACAAAAAAAATCATCAAATCAGTAACACTAGATTTAATAAAAATGTGAGAATGTACAAACCAATAACGGTAGATTTTACAAATTTTAACAATCATTAAAATTCAATTCTCTATCTGGGTGTTGGATTTGTTTTCAGTTGAATCCTAAAGAGATTTAGATAAGCCGGCATTTTTTTGATGGTACGACAAAAGTCTCTTGTTGATCTACCGAGCTCTCCCTGAGTTATCATCTATTGGAGGCTGAGTTCTCAAGCATAAACGACGGTTGAGTGAATGATGGAGTTCGATTGGTATCGAGTTTCAAGTCTTGAAAAAAAAAAATCACTGGTGGAGAAAATTTATAAAAGTGAAAAAATCAAAACATTTACGGTGGTAGAACTTTACGACGGCCGGGGATTTCTGTTTCAGGCACGAAAAGCGTCGACAAGACACGTGTCGTGACGGAGATGAATTTGTCAACATGGACTGAATACTCACCACTTGCACCGCTTCTCTATCTGGGTATTTACAGAGTCCACATGAGTCTGTAAAATGGTCAAACAAAAAAAATCATCAAATCAGTAACACTAGATTTTAATAAAAATGTGAGAATGTACAACCAATAACGGTAGATTTTACAAATTTTAACAATCATTAAAAAATTCAATTCTCTATCTGGGTGTTGGATTTGTTTTCAGTTGAATCCTAAAGAGATTAGATAAGCCGGCATTTTTTTGATGGTACGACAAAAGTCTCTTGTTGATCTACCGAGCTCTCCCTGAGTTATCATCTATTGGAGGCTGAGTTCTCAAGCATAAACGACGGTTTGAGTGAATGATGGAGTTCGATTGGTATCGAGTTTCAAGTCTTGAAAAAAAAATACTGGTGGAGAAAATTTATAAAAGTGAAAAAATCAAAACATTTACGGTGGTAGAAACTTTACGACGGCCGGGGATTTCTGTTTCAGGCACGAAAAGCGTCGA
This sequence comes from Raphanus sativus, assembly GCF_000801105.2. NCBI lineage: Eukaryota > Viridiplantae > Streptophyta > Magnoliopsida > Brassicales > Brassicaceae > Raphanus > Raphanus sativus. The sequence goes on from NW_026616021.1 coordinate 1,837, forward strand.
CAAGACACGTGTCGTGACGGAGATGAATTTGTCAACAGTGGACTGAATACTCACCACTTGCACCGCTTCTCTATCTGGGTATTTACAGAGTCCACATGAGTCTGTAAAAAGGTCGACAAAAAAAATCATCAAATCAGTAACACTAGATTTTAATAAAAATGTGAGAATGTACAAACCAATAACGGTAGATTTTACAAATTTTAACAATCATTAAAAATTTCAATTCTCTATCTGGGTGTTGGATTTGTTTTCAGTTGAATCCTAAAGAGATTTAGATAAGCCGGCATTTTTTTGATGGTACGACAAAAGTCTCTTGTTGATCTACCGAGCTCTCCCTGAGTTATCATCTATTGGAGGCTGAGTTCTCAAGCATAAACGACGGTTTGAGTGAATGATGGAGTTCGATTGGTATCGAGTTTCAAGTCTTGAAAAAAAAATCACTGGTGGAGAAAATTTATAAAAGTGAAAAAATCAAAACATTTACGGTGGTAGAAACTTTACGACGGCCGGGGATTTCTGTTTCAGGCACGAAAAGCGTCGACAAGACACGTGTCGTGACGGAGATGAATTTGTCAACACGTGGACTGAATACTCACCACTTGCACCGCTTCTCTATCTGGGTATTTACAGAGTCCACATGAGTCTGTAAAATGGTCGACAAAAAAAATCATCAAATCAGTAACACTAGATTTTAATAAAAATGTGAGAATGTACAAACCAATAACGGTAGATTTTACAAATTTTAACAATCATTAAAAATTCAATTCTCTATCTGGGTGTTGGATTTGTTTTCAGTTGAATCCTAAAGTGAGTTTTAGATAAGCCGGCATTTTTTTGATGGTACGACAAAAGTCTCTTGTTGATCTACCGAGCTCTCCCTGAGTTATCATCTATTGGAGGCTGAGTTCTCAAGCATAAACGACGGTTTGAGTGAATGATGGAGTTCGATTGGTATCGAGTTTCAAGTCTTGAAAAAAAAAATCACTGGTGGAGAAAATTTATAAAAATGAAAAAATCAAAACATTTACGGTGGTAGAAACTTTACGACGGCGGGGATTTCTGTTTCAGGCACGAAAAGCGTCGACAAGACACGTGTCGTGACGGAGATGAATTTGTCAACATGTGGACTGAATACTCACCACTTGCACCGCTTCTCTATCTGGGTATTTACAGAGTCCACATGAGTCTGTAAAATGGTCGACAAAAAAAAATCATCAAATCAGTAACACTAGATTTTAATAAAAATGTGAGAATGTACAAACCAATAACGGTAGATTTTACAAATTTTAACAATCATTAAAAATTCAATTCTCTATCTGGGTGTTGGATTTGTTTTCAGTTGAATCCTAAAGTGAGTTTTAGATAAGCCGGCATTTTTTTGATGGTACGACAAAAGTCTCTTGTTGATCTACCGAGCTCTCCCTGAGTTATCATCTATTGGAGGCTGAGTTCTCAAGCATAAACGACGGTTTGAGTGAATGATGGAGTTCGATTGGTATCGAGTTTCAAGTCTTGAAAAAGAAAAAATCACTGGTGGAGAAAATTTATAAAAATGAAAAAATCAAAACATTTACGGTGTAGAAACTTTACGACGGCCGGGGATTTCTGTTTCAGGCACGAAAAGCGTCGACAAGACACGTGTCGTGACGGAGATGAATTTGTCAACATGTGGACTGAATACTCACCACTTGCACCGCTTCTCTATCTGGGTATTTACAGAGTCCACATGAGTCTGTAAAATGGTCGACAAAAAAAAATCATCAAATCAGTAACACTAGATTTTAATAAAAATGTGAGAATGTACAAACCAATAACGGTAGATTTTACAAATTTTAACAATCATTAAAAATTCAATTCTCTATCTGGGTGTTGGATTTGTTTTCAGTTGAATCCTAAAGTGAGTTTTAGATAAGCCGGCATTTTTTTGATGGTACGACAAAAGTCTCTTGTTGATCTACCGAGCTCTCCCTGAGTTATCATCTATTGGAGGCTGAGTTCTCAAGCATAAACGACGGTTTGAGTGAATGATGGAGTTCGATTGGTATCGAGTTTCAAGTCTTGAAAAAAGAAAAAAATCACTGGTGGAGAAAATTTATAAAAATGAAAAAATCAAAACATTTACGGTGGTAGAAACTTTACGACGGCCGGGGATTTCTGTTTCAGGCACGAAAAGCGTCGACAAGACACGTGTCGTGACGGAGATGAATTTGTCAACATGACTGAATACTCACCACTTGCACCGCTTCTCTATCTGGGTATTTACAGAGTCCACATGAGTCTGTAAAATGGTCGACAAAAAAAAATCATCAAATCAGTAACACTAGATTTTAATAAAAATGTGAGAATGTACAAACCAATAACGGTAGATTTTACAAATTTTAACAATCATTAAAAATTCATTCTCTATCTGGGTGTTGGATTTGTTTTCAGTTGAATCCTAAAGTGAGTTTTAGATAAGCCGGCATTTTTTTGATGGTACGACAAAAGTCTCTTGTTGATCTACCGAGCTCTCCCTGAGTTATCATCTATTGGAGGCTGAGTTCTCAAGCATAAACGACGGTTTGAGTGAATGATGGAGTTCGATTGGTATCGAGTTTCAAGTCTTGAAAAAGAAAAAAATCACTGGTGGAGAAAATTTATAAAAATGAAAAAATCAAAACATTTACGGTGGTAGAAACTTTACGACGGCCGGGGATTTCTGTTTCAGGCACGAAAAGCGTCGACAAGACACGTGTCGTGACGGAGATGAATTTGTCAACATGAATACTCACCACTTGCACCGCTTCTCTATCTGGGTATTTACAGAGTCCACATGAGTCTGTAAAATGGTCGACAAAAAAAAATCATCAAATCAGTAACACTAAATTAATAAAAATGTGAGAATGTACAAACCAATAACGGTAGATTTTACAAATTTTAACAATCATTAAAAATTCAATTCTCTATCTGGGTGTTGGATTTGTTTTCAGTTGAATCCTAAAGTGAGTTTTAGATAAGCCGGCATTTTTTTGATGGTACGACAAAAGTCTCTTGTTGATCTACCGAGCTCTCCCTGAGTTATCATCTATTGGAGGCTGAGTTCTCAAGCATAAACGACGGTTTGAGTGAATGATGGAGTTCGATTGGTATCGAGTTTCAAGTCTTGAAAAGAAAAAAATCACTGGTGGAGAAAATTTATAAAAATGAAAAAATCAAAACATTTACGGTGGTAGAAACTTTACGACGGCCGGGGATTTCTGTTTCAGCCACGAAAAGCGTCGACAAGACACGTGTCGTGATGGAGATGAATTTGTCAACATGTGGACTGAATACTCACCACTTGCACCGCTTCTCTATCTGGGTATTTACAGAGTCCACATGAGTCTGTAAAATGGTCGACAAAAAAAATCATCAAATCAGTAACACTAGATTTTAATAAAAATGTGAGAATGTACAAACCAATAACGGTAGATTTTACAAATTTTAACAATCATTAAAAATTCAATTCTCTATCTGGGTGTTGGATTTGTTTTCAGTTGAATCCTAAAGTGAGGTTTAGATAAGCCGGCATTTTTTTGATGGTACGACAAAAGTCTCTTGTTAATCTACCGAGCTCTCCCTGAGTTATCATCTATTGGAGGCTGAGTTCTCAAGCATAAACGACGGTTTGAGTGAATGATGGAGTTCGATTGGTATCGAGTTTCAAGTCTTGAAAAAGAAAAAAATCACTGGTGGAGAAATTTATAAAAATGAAAAAATCAAAACATTTACGGTGGTAGAAACTTTACGACGGCCGGGGATTTCTGTTTCAGGCACGAAAAGCGTCGACAAGACACGTGTCGTGACGGAGATGAATTTGTCAACATGTGGACTGAATACTCACCACTTGCACCGCTTCTCTATCTGGGTATTTACAGAGTCCACATGAGTCTGTAAAATGGTCGACAAAAAAAATCATCAAATCAGTAACACTAGATTTTAATAAAAATGTGAGAATGTACAAACCAATAACGGTAGATTTTACAAATTTTAACAATCATTAAAAATTCAATTCTCTATCTGGGTGTTGGATTTGTTTTCAGTTGAATCCTAAAGTGAGTTTTAGATAAGCCGGCATTTTTTGATGGTACGACAAAAGTCTCTTGTTGATCTACCGAGCTCTCCCTGAGTTATCATCTATTGGAGGCTGAGTTCTCAAGCATAAACGACGGTTTGAGTGAATGATGGAGTTCGATTGGTATCGAGTTTCAAGTCTTGAAAAAGAAAAAAATCACTGGTGGAGAAAATTTATAAAAATGAAAAAATCAAAAACATTTACGGTGGTAGAAACTTTACGACGGCCGGGGATTTCTGTTTCAGCCACGAAAAGCGTCGACAAGACACGTGTCGTGACGGAGATGAATTTGTCAACATGAATACTCACCACTTGCACCGCTTCTCTATCTGTGTATTACAGAGTTCACATGAGTCTGTAAAATGGTCGACAAAAAAAATCATCAAATCAGTAACACTAAATTTTAATAAAAATGTGAGAATGTACAAACCAATAACGGTAGATTTTACAAATTTTAACAATCATTAAAAATTCAATTCTCTATCTGGTGTTGGATTTGTTTTCAGTTGAATCTTAAAGTAAGTTTTAGATAAGCCGGCATTTTTTTGATGGTACGACAAAAGTCTCTTGTTGATCTACCGAGCTCTCCCTGAGTTATCATCTATTGGAGGCTGAGTTCTCAAGCATAAACGACGGTTTGAGTGAATGATGGAGTTCGATTGGTATCGAGTTTCAAGTCTTGAAAAAGAAAAAAATCACTGGTGGAGAAAATTTATAAAAATGAAAAAATCAAAACATTTACGGTGGTAGAAACTTTACGACGGCCGGGGATTTCTGTTTCAGCACGAAAAGCGTCGACAAGACACGTGTCGTGACGGAGATGAATTTGTCAACATGAATACTCACCACTTACACCGCTTCTCTATCTGGGTATTTAAGTTTGTGAATTTTAATGAGTTTGCATTCGAAACCAATGTAATATTTGCCCATTTGGACTATTTCAATGGGAACAATTGACCCAAAAAAAAAAAAAAAGCTAGGGTGTTAGTCGGGCCTAGTTGAGTCTTAGTTGGATAAAAGTGAGGCGGTGTTAAAAGGGCTGCTTTTCTTGTATTTATAAAGTGTATATAGCCAACCGTCCTTATTCCCATCGAAGAGAAACAAAAGAAAAAAAAAAGAAGAAAAGAAGAAGAAGGCGAAAAGAGCAAGCAAACCCTAATCTCTCTCTCTCAAAAAAAAACTTACGTTTCAGGTGATAATAATAGGGGTCTCCTTGTTCTTTCTTATAGATGTAGGTTAAAAGTATCGTTGATGGATTAGGGTCCAATTGCAATTGCAAGGGTAGAGATTTGTGTGGTTGGAAATCGATTTTGAACAGGGGTTTCCTTGTTAGGTTAAAGGATTGTCTATCAATTAGGGGCCAATTGCAGGGGTAGAGATTGTGCGATTGGAATTATTCAAGGTCTTGATGGATTTTTGTAGTTCAAAGTATTATTATTATTTCTTTTCTAATCCTGGATCCCTTTCCAGGTATGGGAGATCTCATCGCTATCACAGATCATAATCTTTTCGATGAAAGAAACAAAGGTACCCTTTTGATCTGACCACTCGTACAAGACACTTTGCACTAACGAATGGGTTGTTTGACTCTTGTAGCGAAACAATCAGCTAAGCCGATTGTCGGTGAATTTAATAAAAGCAGAATCCACTCCTATGGGCCAAATCGTTTAATTTGCACAGGTTTGTTTGTTAATCATTCATTAATATATATATATATATATATATATATATGTGTGTGTGTGATTGATTGTCACTCTGAATCCTCTCCCTTCTCTGTAGGCTTCCAGTTCCTGTACGTGGAGATATTGTAGGATTGGTCGGACCTCGCAGTATTGGAAAAACTACTGCTCTCAAAATCTTGGCCGGGGAACTCACACCCAATCTCGGCCGCTTCAATGATCCTCCTCTTGATTGGCTAACAATTCGGACTCACTTGCATGATAAACATCTTAGAAGATTCTTGGCCCAGGTTGTAAACCATAAACTCAAGGTACAAATGCATCTTTTGGGACATTTTATATATTTTATATTAAGTAACTAGTTTTCTTTTTTTAATCACCCAACGCTTTGTTGTCTCATTAGGTCGTGTTTAAGCCCCAACAAGTCCCACAAGACTATATGGGGCTTGCTGTCTGGGAGATTCTTCGTAAAGTCGACGACAGAAAAGATTTAAGGGCTCTTATACTTTGTTTTCTCGACTTGAAGACCCCGTCTGTGAAGTTCCACCGTTTAGATATAAGAGCGCAGCACAGGGTTACTCTCGCTGCAGCTCTCTTGCAGGACGCTGATGTGTACATATTTGACGACATATCTAGTTTCCTTGATATGCGTCAGAGGTTCATGGTTGCCCAACTCATACGCTCTCTCAAAACCGCTAAAAGGTCTCTCTCTCTCTCTCTCTCTCTCTCTCTCTCTCTGACTCTCTCTCTCTGTCTCTGATGTTTTATATAACTCTTTGCTTGTTTTATTTTTGCTTACTTGTAGCTACGTGATTGTTGTGGACAATGACCTTAGTGTCATCGACTATGTTTCGGATTACATGTACATTATGTATGGGGAACCTGAAGCATATGGTGTCTTTAGTGAGCAGTACTTTGATGTCGAAACAGGAATTGAATATTACTTGCGTGGGTTTGATCCCATAGAAGACAACCTTATCAGGGTGACCCCCTCATCTTCGAGAGGGTAAAAAGCAGTGGTCTTTATTTATTTATTTTTTTTTTTTTTGTCGTTGATAGTTTTTTTTTTTTCCTTAGGATTTTTTCATTTCTGCTCCCAATGAAAAGCACCTCGAGCCCGACCCCGAACCTTTGATCGGTAGAAGATACTCTTATCCTCACATGACTACAAATCATCTGAAACTCAAGATGAAAGTGGAAGGAGGGAATTTACACGACTGTCAGATTCACCTAGTGCTGGGAGACCAGGGTACAGGGAAGAGCACTTTCATAAAATTGCTGGTACGACGTAGATCGAGTACTATTTCCATATGCTTTTATTTTTTATTTGAAGATTTGTTAACAAAGATTTGGTGTAGGCTGGTTTTCTGCCACCAGATGGTGTAGAACCGTGGTGCCCAGAATATTTGGAATCATACAAACCGAAAGAAATTTCGTTTATCAGAGCCTGTACAGTCAGGGCAGCGCTAGAAACGCGATGTTTTCACCATCGGTTTGTATCAGATGTGATTGAGCCACTTCAGATTGACCGGTTGATGGGTCGGAAATTGACCTCACTCTCGCCTGGAGAAAGGCAGAGAGTTGCCATAACTTTCTGTCTGATGAAGGTTAGTTATTTGTTTTTTTTTGTTTTTTACTTTAAGAAAAAAGGTTTGACCACACTTACTTACTGGAAGAGAAACAACAACACGTTCCTTACAGGACGCGCATGTGTATCTGATCGATGAGCCAAGCTTGGATCTGGACTCGGATATGCGTATCAGAGTCGCATTAGCTATAAGGAAGCACATTCTACGCATACAGAGAGCCGCTGTTGTTGTGGAGAATGATTTTTTGATGGCTGCTTATTTAGCAGACAAAGTAATTTTGGTTGAACCATCCATAGATACTGCTTCTTGTCTCCCTCGTGATATCGCACGTCCAGTTTCCGGCTTTTCTGTTTCTGCTGGTCGTGTTAACCGACGTCCAGTTTCCGACTTTTCTGTTTCTGCTGGTCTGCGCCCACTTGTTAACGGACCTTCAGTTTCCGGCTTTTCTGTTTCTTCTCCATGCGACCGTGTTGCTGGGTTCAACCTTTTGCTGGAGGTAATTCAGTTATTAATTATTGTACTTTTAGGAACCCTCAAGGGAGAGAGGGAATAAACATGTTTTGTCTCCTCTTGCAGAAACTGAATATCACATTCAGACAGGTTCCGAACAGCTCCAGATTAACACCAAGGGTCAACAAAGCAGGGTCCATGGAGGACAAGACCCAGAAACTTAATGGCAACTTCTACTACAATCTGGCTTGATTGATTCTAAGCTTAATAAAATAATAAATCAAAAATCGTACCTTCTCTCCAGTGTTGTGTGCTCCACTTGTTGTGGTTTCTGCATCAAACACTTGTGTTTCTTTGTTGTTTATTGTGTTTCTTTGTTGTGCATCACTTTGTTGTTTATCGTACCTTATTCTCACCTTTTCATATCCTCTTGGGGGAGTACTTTGCAGATCATTTCGAACCTAATAATTATCGAAGGAATCGAGTTTGATGATTTTTCTGTCCTGTTTCTATAGTTGGAATACGAGAAAAATATCATCTAAAACAGGTCAAAATTGTTAAAAACAGATAATTATCCACATATATTTATTTTATAATTAAAAACATATTTTAACATATAAATTCTAATTTATTATATTAAAATAGAAATCACAGTTCATGTGTGATTCTTTTTTTTTAAGTTGGACCTATCTTAGAAAATCATGTTTCACTTATCCTCTAATTATATCTATTAGAATTTACTAAATACTCCATGACACCTAAGCCTACATCTTAGCTTAACTAACCAAAATCACAATCACACATTAACTATCTAATTATCACAATTCTTTTATTTATAAATAAGAACATACATATTAAAATCTCCACCATCATTTCCCAACAGTATTTGTTAAAACTAATTAGTATAAGAAGTCAATAGAATCTGGTAAGTTTTATCAACTGAAAGTTTATAGATAACTTTTCTTTCCAATATAACATATTGGACTCATTTTTTAAAAAGTAAGTGAACACATTGATTGTTATGGATCGGCTAATTAAACTAAAAGACAAATAACTAAATATGGCCAAATATTATTTAATAGATAAGCCCTTTTTATTTTTAGCACAATTATATTTATAAAATGATTTAAATATAGCATAATAATATTTTATCTTTTCTGATTTTGCATTAATTAAATATTAGAAGTGTATAACTAAATAAGATATAAAATAAATTACAAAATATATAAATGAAGAATATAAAAACCAAAAAATGAAATTTGTTGTTTTTATCAGCACACATATACATATAAATTAATATATACAAATCATAAAAATAAATAAACTTGAAAATGGTAAGTTTTTTTTTTCTGAAACACTTTTTTTGAAACATAAAAAGATAAGTTTAGAAATAATAAATATCAAACATAAATATAAAAATAACACCCGCACGGTTGTGCGGGTTGAGATCTAGTTCAAGTTAATATTCGATACCGTGTTGGGTTTCGAAGTGGTTCCAGCGTTGACAGAGGTTGTGGACGAGAATTGTTCGTCATCGGAATCAGAAAGTGATGAATTTTATCGAAACGGCCGTGACATCTTTACGAAGAAGAAGTCGCCGAATCCCACTCATGCCAGAAATGTAGACAGGCGATGCGAGGTAAGTGATTGACCTTGATTTCTTAGTGATCTAAGTATAGGTATGTAGAGCTAGTATGAGTGATCTTAGTATATGTTTCTAGAGCAACTAATATTAGTGATCGAAGCCTAGAAGTGTGTATCTAGTAAAATTGGAATTTGGTGCATAATTTTTTGTAGTACCAATGTATATGTTACAACTTTCATGTTAGTTAACATTGCATATATACAATAAACATGTAAATGTGTAGGTACATGTTAGGAGCCTTATAGATGCGGACAATAGCCGGACGCTGGATGACACTGATTTAGTTCGGTCCGACGAAGAGCCAGATTCGAGGGTTGATAACCTTGTTGCACGCATCAGATCCCGCTATCAGTTTACACCTTGTAACTTTCGCGGTGGGGTTAGGCTGATTGATGTGGCGCGTATACGAGAATCTCGTAACTCGACGACTAAGGCAAGGAGTGGAAATATGTCCGGTCCAATGGTCCAAACATCCAACAAGGTATTATCGTATTATCAAAATTTTGGATCAGAAGGTTAGCCAAACTTCTGCTGCGGTTGATGGAATAGACGTAAAAGTTGTTGTACAGGTGAAGGATATGTTTGCGAAGTTCAAAGATGCTAATATGTGTTAAGGACATGGTCCGTTTATTGCTTAATGAGCGCGGGCCTGGTCCAGTCGAGACAGCTCGCATTCCAACGGTTGCTCCAACAGAAGTACCAAGTTCTGCTATTAATTTAGCTGGCGAAGATGATATAAATGCAAATACTGTTAGAAATGTGCTAAGCAATTTGAGCGAGTAATCCACCCCCCCCCCCCCCCCCCCCGATCAAATCGCATGTGCCAGGTCAATTTGTTGTGTTTATTTATTTCTACGCCCCCTTCTTTCGCATTTAATTTATACAGTAACATTTGGGTGCCAACATTATAAATTTTAACATGATGAGAATCGTAGTTTAGGGTATACCAACAATGTTTGTCCCGGATTTGAGTGTTTTAGCTCTGAAGCAGAGACATGTGCACTTTCTGCCAACAGCCAGAATCGTACACGTCAAAATGCGTTTGAGGAAAGTTTGGTAATATTGAATTATTTTTGTGGTTACATCTTTAAATCGTCACGTATACTAACCGAATGTATAGGCGTCTGGTTTATTAACATACAGCTTCTTCGTATTGTTGTTTTAGGCGGGACATAACACAGACTGTGAGAAGGTAACATAAGAGCCTACGTTCTCCCTTGGCTTAACCCAGGAAGAGCAGAATCAGAGGGAAGAAAATATTTTGGTCGCATTGAATCCTCAACGGCAATTTATTTATTGTGACAAAGTGGATGACAACGTCGAAGAAGGGGAAGGTCACAGAAAAGTAAGAGGCACAAAACTGGTCCCTCATGTCTTCTCGAAGATTATCAATGTGGGCGTCACCTTATGGCTCGGGGTAGAGAATCCCAGAAGTACTTTTTTAAAATTGAGGATGAATCTGAATTTACAAGGAAGTATGGGGAGCTATCTGTCAGATTGCTGGGGAAGTTGTAAGAGTTCTCACTATTGTATCATGTTTTAAATTGATTTCTCTAATGCTTATCTGACTTTTTATTACATTAACGCCTACACTTTCTATTCCAGCGTTAATCAAGTTGGTGGGGTTTCTGTCACTGCCAAAGACATGCAACTACTTATTGAGAGACCACGTCTTATGCCCGCAAAGGTTTGTCAATTAATTTTACTTATTTCAAGTAGCGAAATTCATTAGTTCCTTTATATTACGAAGTTTTATCAATCGTATCAGGTTATTGATATTCTTATATGAGTAGCACGTTTGGCAACACAGACGAAGCTCCCTGAAGAAGGTCCACGTAGTGCGGGGTTTCTGGATAGTAAATTTGTGGTTGCGATGAATCGGACGTACACGAGGTTTTTAATAGTCGAAATAAAGAGGGCTACATGTTTCCAAAAGGGCTCGGGGACCTTTTTCCTTCAAAAGATGATCCAAAAGTTCACCCAATAAGGTATTATTTTCCATTCAGTGTTGGGATGAAACATTGGGTGGGTATTTGTTTCGATGCTCGTTGTGGGGTTCTAACTGTTCTGGATAGTAATACGGCTCTCTTCAAGGATAGCACCATGAAGAAGTATGTTACAGTTTTCGTTCAGATGTTACCATATATAGCGCGATATGTCGGTGTAGATATAGGCTTTGAGGCTATGATCCAGTGTTCTGACTTTGCACGGCCAAAATCAGTCGCCCAGAACACAAATCCATCTGATTCCGGATTAATGGCAGTCCTCTTAATGGCAACACACACTCTCTATGGCATCAAAGCGTGTAAACATATAACTCCTCAAATGCTTGAAGAAGAAGGGAAGAGGGCTGCCATTTTGGCATTTGATTTCAGAGAACAGTTGTAACTCTTACCTTTTAATCACTGTTCTCGCTTGTATTATTTGTTACGCTTTCATTTGTTACTTACATGTATTATTTTCGTACTATGTCCTTATTATCTAAACTTACTCCTGTTTTTCGTAACGTTTTATCTTAATCTCTAGTTTCATCGACGCTTTATATCCCGAAACCGGTTATGTTTCGTTTATGAGTTTTGGAGCACATTTTGTTGCTTTTCATTATATTGTTTTCTCGCCTACGGAGATTTGAAAAGCATTTATCGAATATAGCTTCTTTGTTCGTATTAGTAAACCAAACCCTCTTTGACCGCTACCAGACAGAAGTTATGTCCTCCATGTGCTAGTCTCATCCAGTCAGGCACGCGTAGGGAAAAGACATTCCTTTGGCAATTCGGGTCATTCATGAGACTATATGGTGTCGGTTTTGTCAGGAATCGAATATCATCATTATATCTATAATAGAGTAGGCACCTAGGGTTTTTAAATATTTCCATATGTGGTTGTTTCTCCATCTTATCCTCTTATATCGTTATTTTTTCTTCTATAAATAGATACAACCGTTATTGATGAAGCCTCACACCACACATTTCATTTCACAACTTTTGTTTTCATACCAATACAAGGTTCATATAATTTCATTGTTTAAGAACAGTTATCGTTTTAATACTGATCCCTCTTCATTTTCAGATGTCTACCCCAGTACGTGTGCGTTTATATCATGGGTGTTGGAAGCAGAATGAAGATTGCCACTGGGTTTTTCAGAGGAAGCCAGGTGACCTAGGCTATACCGTTTTGGTTAAGCGCACGCAGACGTTGCAAGAGGTCTACCTGTGCGTGTGCGTTTACCCTGATTTCGCCAGCTGACAAAATCCTGCTCTTTCGAGGTCTACCTGGAGGACGTCTGCTTAATGGAGGGAAAATGGCGATTGGTTCTCCTACCCCTTCAGTTATCGCTTCAGTTGGTTGTAAGTCGGCGTCGATGGGTAGTATATCTGCACTGTAAAAGTAAGATACTAGTGATTCTATACGTAATTTTTCCTTGATTGCCGCAGCGATAGCATGCGAGCATGGGATTAGCAGCTTCTGGAAATAATTATAACTGCATGCTTTGTTTGCAAGGTTTACGTGATAAGCGGTACCACCTTTGTCTTTCACTTCGAACTCAGTAGCGTTGATGCGACTGACAAGCATCCCGCCGCTGTTTCCAAAGTTTGCTTCGACAATTGCGTTTACTCTTTGTGTCAGATTTACATTTCCACCTCCTGCGACATCACGCCTGTAATACCCCCGAACCGTTCTAGGTATAGGTCGAACCACCGGCCAACAATCAAACAAGAACATGACCGACGGCTGACTTTCTACCAAGGTACGGGAGCGGTACATGACGGGTTAGGGGCGTTCCAGCCTGGTCACAAAGAGTGCAATTCGTGACTTGGCCGGTTTACCCGCTAACACGTCTCGTCAGATCAAAGCCTAAGGCTTCTCAACCCGTACTCCGACCTGGGGTTGTGTTAGCTTGGACAAAGCTAATATCAAAAACAACAAGGCATTTACATAAAACATCGATTTATTTATCTTATATCATATTCGGTTTACAACACACAAAATATTATAAGCGTAGTGGCATGCCATCGAGCAAAAGATACATACTTATACTGAAAATGTCGCAAGCAAAAAGATGCAAAATCTACACCAGCCAGCCTAGCTTCCCGCGACCGCTACAAACTACTGTTCACCTGAAAACAACAACGAGTGAGGGGTGAGTAATCTAGCATTACTCAGTGAGTTACAATCCCCCAACTAACAAATACAACCCCTCGCTATCCCAACCCCAAACAATCTAAAGCGAGAGGTTCACCTAATAGCATAAATCAGGAATAGCAGCAATAATATAAATCTGAAACCCATAGTAAAATAATACGAGTAATATATCGATATTGTAATATAGTCTTTGTAAATCGATATCCCAATAAACTAGGGTTTACCAAATCCCTTTATAAAATATATATATATATAACTCAGGCCCTGGTGACGTTAGGTTCCTCCTTCACTATCGGCAATATCCTAACTTCCCACCACACAGGTCAGGAAGAAGGAACTTTCAACTGACCGCGGTCCACAGTCCTTCGGGTCACCGCGCGACAGCCCACAGTCCATCGGGTCACTGCCACATTACACCGTCGTGTAATCACTCAGCCATAGGCCATGACCCCGTCTCTTTGAGTCTTCCCGATCCAGCGAATAAGAGGTTTCTTTGAACCCGCTGGGTACGAGGTCTGAAGGAACACTAACCCCTACACATGCCTAGCAATGTGGGTTACACAATGCTGTCAGCCAATAAACAACAAATACTAAACCCGGTAATATAACCAAGGTTAATCAACACAAAGCAATCAAACACAATCAAATATATTCTAGAATCTAGCTTAAAGACTAATTCCAGAATATCTAACTATCCGTAACCTAGCGATATCATCTAAGCAATCAGAAATTGCTAACAAATCAACCTAACCATTAGCATGCTACTACGGTTCTCAAGCAATAACTAAGCATGCTATCAACTCAATCAATCTAACCATTACTATCAACTAATCAAACCATTACTCAGTTTAGACCTGACCTCCTGCATGATCCAACTTCCAAGTGTTGGGGAAAAATATCCAGGGCTAGAGATTTCTCCAGCCTTCGAAGGGGCCCTGACTTCCGGGCCCTCATTTGGAAGGGATCCCGGGTCCTTCCTCTACTCAAGGACCAATCTCCACCAGAAAGCACCAGGACCCGAACTCCACTTAACAACATCAAGGATCCAGTCCCCGTAACGAGGAACCAAGGCCTAGCCGCTGCCGACAGGACCAAGGATCCGATCCTCCGCATGAATATAGAAGTTTCCCAAAACGAAGGGAAAGTAATATATTTGTTGGGGTCAAAAACGGTTCTCTCGAATCAACGGCTAAAACTATTTATCATGCGCGGACTTTCCATAAAACAAGCGTCGAAAGCAAGACAAGTCGTATAGCTTAAAGAACCTATGTTAAAGTCGATCGTTCTTGTTTTACACGATAAACTTTACGAGAAAACCAACTAAGATTTAGTCGTAAAACTTCGATGATACAATCAAGAAGAACCGAGAGACATTAGGTCCGTAGCTAAGATGACACGACCATACGAAAGTATACGGAAGAAACGGGAAGTAATCTAAGTTTGGACAGGCCGAACGACAAAGAATCCG
This sequence comes from Raphanus sativus, assembly GCF_000801105.2. NCBI lineage: Eukaryota > Viridiplantae > Streptophyta > Magnoliopsida > Brassicales > Brassicaceae > Raphanus > Raphanus sativus. Next base: position 16,904 of record NW_026616021.1, read on the forward strand.
CCTTGAAACTTCAAAGAGCCCGTTCTCTCAAACCGTGAGGACCCAAAAACGAGCAAGATATCAAATCGAAGGCCTCGCCGAGACGCACGTGCTGGTCCTGGCCGCCGGGCGGCTAGCCCCCGTGCTGGCCGTAGCCGCCGGCGGCTAGCGCTCGTGCTGGTCCTGGCCGCCCATGCTGGTCCTAGCCGCCGGGAAACTTCAAAGAGCCCGTTCTCTCAAACCGTGAGGACCCAAAAAACGAGCAAGATATCAAATCGAAGCCCTCGCCGAGACGCACGTGCTGGTCCTGGCCGCCGGGCGGCTAGCGCCCGTGCTGGCTGTGGCCGCCGGGTGGCTAGCCCCCGTGCTGGCCGTGGCCGCCGGCGGTTAGCGCCCGTGCTGGCCGTGGCCGCCGGGCGGCTAGCTCCCGTGCTGGCTCGGGTCGTCGGGCGACAAGCTTCCGTGCATAAGTTATAGGCCCCGGCCGTCAGAAGTCTGTACTTTGCGTCTTTCCCAGTTTTCGCGGAACGAATCGTTGAGATTCCGCGTACAAAAATCCCGTTCTTACTCCAAACTAAGATCGTCGGAAACACTTCGGAAACTCGTAAGATACCAACGAAAGGAAATCTTAAATTCTTCGTACGAAACAGTGATGGTTGTCTTAAGACACCACTCATCTCAGCTCTAAGAGGATTGAAGATCTTCCGAAGAAATCGTAGAAAACAACGGAAGTCCTAGAGACGGCCCGAAAGGGACCAAACGCGATCGGACAGTCCGTTTACGATTATCTGAGATAGATACGACGATTTACGTTTATCTTTACATAACAAGATAAATGCTAAATTTCCAGAAGGATAACTGTCAAGTTTCCCGAAGATAATGTTGGGGTCAAAAACGGTTCTCTCGAAATCAACGGCTAAAACTATTTATCATGCGCAAACTTCCATAAAACAAGCGTCGAAAGCAAGACAAGTCGTATAACTTAAAGAACCTATGTTAAAGTCGATCGTTCTTGTTTTACACGATAAACATTACGAGAAAAACCAACTAAGATTTAGTCGTAAAACTTCGATGATACAATCAAGAAGAACCGAGAGACATTAGGTCCGTAGCTAAGATGACACGACCATACGAAGGTATACGGAAGAAACGGGAAGTAATCTAAGTTTGGACAGGCCGAACGACAAAGAATCTGCCTTGAAACTTCAAAGAGCCCGTTCTCTCAAACCGTGAGGACCCAGAAAACGAGCAAGATATCAAATCGAAGCCCTCGCCGAGACGCACGTGCTGGTCCTAGCCGCCCGTGATGGTCCTAGCCGCCTGGAAACTTCAAAGAGCCCGTTCTCTCAAACCGTGAGGACCCAGAAAACGAGCAAGATATCAAATCGAATCCCTCGTCGAGACGCACGTGCTGGTCTTAGCCGCCGGGCGGCTAGCGCCCGTGCTGGTCCTAGCCGCCCGTGAAGGTCCTAGCCGCCGGGAAACTTCAAAGAGCCCGTTCTCTCAAACCGTGGGGATCCAGAAAACGAGCAAGATATCAAATCGAAGCCTTCGCCGAGATGCACGTGCTGGCCGTCGGCGCCGGGCGGCTAGCGCCCGTGCTGGCCGTAGGCGCCGGGCGCCTAGCGCCCGTGATGGCCGTAGGTGCCGGGCGGCTAGCGCCCGTGCTGGCCGTAGGCGCCGGGCGCCTAGCTCCCGTGCTGGCCGTAGGCGCCGGGCGGCTAGCGCCCGTGCTGGCCGTAGGCGCCGGGCGGCTAGCCCCCGTGCTGGCCGTAGGCACCGGGCGGCTAGCGCCCGTGCTGGCCGTAGGCGCCGGAAGCCTAGCGCCCGTTCTGGCCGTAGGCGCCGGGCGCCTAGCCCCCTTGCTGGCCGTAGACGCCGGGCGCCTAGCCCCCGTGCTGGCTCGGGTCTTCGAGCGATAATCTTCCGTGCACAAGTCCTAGGACCCCGCCGTCAGAAGTCTGTACTTTGAGTCTTTCCCGAGTCCTCGCGGAATGAATCATTGAGATTTCCACGTACAAAACTCCCGTTCTTACTCCAAACTAAGATCGTCGGAAACACTTCGGAAACTCGTAAGATATTAACGGGAAGGAAGATCTTAAATTCTTCGTACGAAACAGTGATGGTTATCTTGAGACACCACTCATCTTAACTCTACGAAGGAATGAAGATCTTCCGAAGAAATCGTAGAAAACAACGGAAGTCCTAGAGACGGCCCGGAAGGGACCAACGCGATCGGACAGTCTGTTTACGATTATCTGAGATAGATACGACGATTTACGTTTATCTTTACATAACAGATAAATGCTAAATTTCCAGAAGGATAAATGTCAAGTTTCCCGAAGATAAATGTCAAGTTTCCCGATAAACATGAAGGCCGACGAAAATGGAAAAAGCCCGCTTCGCGGACCAAAGGAGAATAGACCGTCATAAGAAGGAGTATATAAAGGAGCTTTGGGAGAGAAGGAAAGGCAGAGCGAAATCATTGAGAGACTTAGAGAGCAGATCCGAGATTTTAGACTGAGGGAACTTAGAACTTAGGTGGTTAGACTAGCAAGGCATAACCTAGGACGTCTGGCCGCCTCTCGTTCTACCTTCATCTTGTCCGCAGACTTCTGTTCCTTCGGAAGAAACTAACAATCCTTTTACTCAGAGTTCCGCACATAGAAAGCCTAGGCGTTATTCTCGACACGCCCGTTTCTATGACAAACGCTCGTACTAGACGAACTCCGCCAGGCAGTTCGATCTCTTGTTCAAATATTTCTAACTGAACTACGTCCGACTTGATCCTCGAAAGGGGTACGTAGTCAGCCTTTTTCAAGGTCCAGTCCCAACTCTTAACAAAACCCTTTTTGTACGATTTTCGTCTTTTGTTATCTTTCTATATTTTCCGCACTTGTTCGGTCACTTGTCGTTGGCTGTCGCAGAGAATCCGGACCTTCAGGAAAAGTCGGGTTAACTTGGCTTTCCTCCGTTTTTTACTTATCAAAATCGACAGTGCGAATTTCGGTTCCCACAGTTTGGCGCTAGAAGGAGGGGGGACGGATACTCTTACTCTTACGGCCGCAATACGCTTGATCAAAGCAATGTCTGGAAATATGAAAGACAAACTCGCAGCTCACATCGACGCTGGTAAACCAACTTCAGCAGTGACTGCTCCTACGACCAATGCTTATGCAAACGGTTATCTAAGATTATCATCTTACGGACAAATGTCCCGAGAACGGACCATCCCGACCAAGTTCGGGTCCTATCAACCATGCGCCCCGTCCAAGTTCCTGCAACACGGTCCTCGGGTCGATGGACACAACCCCCCTCGCTCGGAAAAATCAAAAAATGACTTGGTAGTCGAGACGGATTCCTGCCTGCCGTATACAACAGCTATGGTTAGCTTGAACACCAGTTGCCTTAACTATACGGGGAATCGAAATCCTTTCGGAAAACCAGCGTCACATCACTGGCTTTTTCTAAAGAAAAATCGTAAAAACATCTAAGTCCCAAGACGGCCCAATAGGGGGCCCGAATCACGGCTAAACGACCCACATACGATTTTAGAGTAGGATCGAGCCCAGGCTGATATGACGGTCTGATTACCGAGCAGAGTTTCGACTGGAAATGTTTTTTTTAGAATTTCCCAGAAAAATAAAGACTTGTTCTCCTGGAAATCGCGGAGAAACCCCAGATTACTCATGAAACAGAAAGCACGATTGATCGGGTTACCAATCAGCGTTTCTAATGCTAAAATTAGATAACATTTTACGGAACACCTTTCGTAAAATAAATCTCGAAATATTTCACGAGACAGCTTTTGCACGATTTAACTCGACAACATTTTACAAAACAGTTTTCCGTAAAATTACCTCGACAACATTTTGTTAAATAACTCTCGTAAAATAAAAGGTCAACAACGTTCTTAAGAAACAATTCCTTGCTGGGATCATGATGAAATCGATGTCCAAAAGTCTCGGAAAAACAATTAAAGAAACCTCGAGAGACTAAGTGTCGATCAAGAACCTCTAAAAAACCGAGAAAAACAGGAAGGTCCCGCTAGAAAGCACAGTCCCGGGCGGCTAGGCACGCCCGTGCCGTCCCTAGGGCGCGGGCGGCTAGCACGCCCGTGCAGTCCCTAGGCGCCAGGCGGCTAGCACGCGCGTGCTGCCCTAGGCGCCGGGCGGCTAACGCGCCCATGCTGCGCTGGTCGCCGGGCAACAAAACATTCGTCAAGCACGGCCAATCCTCGTAAAGATTGACCCAACGACTATCCAAAATAATTTTACGAAACAATTTCCGTAAAATTAACTCGACAACATTTTGTTGAATAACTCTCGTTAAATAAAAGCTCGGCAATATTTTACGAAAACATCATTCGTGAAGTATGACAAGATCGTAAGCTTCTTGACCTGACCAGTTCGCTCATAGCTTGACGAAACAAGAAGCCCCACTCAAGTGACATCTTGCCATTCGTTTTCACTTGTCTACCCACCTTAGCCTTCTTCGAGTTTCGCCCTACTTCTCCTCCCTTTGCTTCAACGATTCTGTAACGATTCTGCACTGTTCCTTTGGGTTTCATCAAAAATCGATTCTCGATTCAGTGTCAGGCTTTTCGAAGACCTTTGACAATGAAACGTTAGAAGACAAAGAGGAACGGACATGAGGCAATCTCGAGTAAATCAATGAGACTAAGGTATGTCCGACTTAGAAAATTTTATCAAGGTTTTAATATTTTCGTAGAAAAAGAATGGTAACGTCTTGTAAACTGCCGTAAAATTTAGGGAACTTATGACCTAGGTGGATAGTCTAGCAAGCTAAGTCTTAGGCATTTTCTTCCAGTTTTGTTCTATTGTTCCTTGACTGTCTACGCAGAACATACAGACTGATCTAATCCCTCGAAAAACCGAGAAACGATCGCCCGCATCCTTGGCATACTTCATTAAAGAAAAAATTCCTTTCAAAGGCGAACGACACTCTAAGATTCGTCCGAAACGCTAGCAGCATAACGGCGTGGTCAAACCGTTACAACACATAGTCTTGAAACTCTACACCGTCTCTTGTTGCAATCTCGCGACAAGAACTCGTACAACGTCAGACTAATAGCACACAGTGAGCTACAAAATTAACGAATAACCTTCGGTAAAACTTCATGAGTAATTCGAAGCAACTTTCGCCAAAGACGAAATCAAAGCGGAATCATTTCTCGTGTAACCCATAACTCGGAAAACTCCGCTAAGATTTGCATGTATATCTCAACGAACGCTATTCGGCCATCGGCCGACTACGCCTTTCCATAAAGCCCAAACCTGAATTCGGCATCACCATTAAGGACAATCGTGAACCAATATGACCTTAATGCGAAAGGATCGCAGTCTGATCGTTTACCAACTTCTTGGTTAAACGGCTGAACACAGCCTTCACGCCAAGACAAAACAGCTGAACGATCGCCGCTCCAATCACTTAAGGGCCAAACGATAATCCACGATTTGTCATAAAACTCCAAGTTACCATTTACGTGAGCAACTCTGTCGCATAACCCAAAAGCGGAAATCATGCGATGAATTTCTCGTAATAAATCAGTCCTAACAGCCATTACGGTTAACGGAAAAATTTGAACTTAACATCGACTGATTAAGTTCTATACGTCCCATAAACAAAGCATGAAAAGAAACACTCGTGACAAAGCTCCAAGAGTTATACGAGTCGTCCTTAAATCCCGGAAGGCCAACAATTCGCGAAACAAAGCGAAGGTAGACGCTTCTCCCTGGGTCAAATATACGCGACCCCTGGTCCTAATTCCTCGATCAAATTTTATAACTTGCACGTCCAACTCAAACAACAGTTTCTGACTACGGACATTCGCAAAACATCTCCAAGCCCGCGAACATTTGAAGTGCGGCACAAGGGAAAATTAACTCGTACACATTTGAAATGTGTATGCTTGTATAATCCCACGTTTTTGTAGAAACCGGATTTTCGAAACTCTTTACAAACACAGAAACAGAATTTTCGAAACTCTTCGCAAACAAACTCGCCAATCGCTAAACGACCTCAACAATGGATCCAGTATCCACCAAATAAATCATAAACTATCGCCCGGAAACATTCCGCGATTTCTAAAAGCCCATAGTCCTTTATGGCATAAAAAAACAAACTTCAAAGCACTACGAGACGTCGCTTCGTGCCTGAACATTTCGTTTTTCGATTAAAACCTTCATACGCCTTCTAAACGGCATCATATCGTTGTTGCTGATCACAACAAACGAACTCCAACGTCCTAAACAGACAAGCCACCTAGGGTAGGCTCTTTTACATCCGACAAGGATCCCATAGCGCGCTATACAAAAAAATCCAAATTTGGTTTCACACTTCGTAAAGGAAGTAGCTCGATTCGTGCCCAGACAATCATGTAAGCCGATACCACTTCGCAGATTTTTAAAACTGTACGAATCAGGTTAAAATCACAAACAGGCAAACGAAAGCCGATTTGTCATCGCATAGCCTCAGTCTGAGAGTAAACCTAGGTCTTGCCCTAAACCCAGCCTTGCTGGTATCTTAACATCTCATAGGCAAAGCGTCAACGACGCGAGATCCCAAAACTTGTCTCTTCACTCAAGTCTGTACGTTTCCACGATTTTTTCGCGTAAATCGTAAACCGCAGAAAAATCTCGCTTTGTACAAACGACGGATACGGTGATCATCAGGGAGGCAGGAATGAGACGACAAACTCACACCCTGTCCCTCTAACTTCGATAGACAGAAGTTCTGAAACGCAACATTAATATTTTATAAAGATTGAGCCGCAGAGTTCAACAGATGGCCCTGAAAAAGGCCAGGATTCGAAGCCACCAACGGCCAGTCCCACAAATGTACATCATGGCCTCTTAACGGCCGAAACACAATCAAAATAAAAATCTCTGAAGGGATTGATAAACCTAGACGCTCCCCGGAGCATCACCTTCATCCTCAAAACTCACCCAAAGTAGGAACGGTCTCACCGTCGCCTCCATTGGTCGCACCACCGCTGCATGTCTCATATGCGCCGGCTTCACGATCTTGACTGCGTAGTCCTGGTCCTCGAACCCTCCGAATCCGGGACAAGGGTGCACACGAGTTTCAGACCAGCGAGAATCGAGTCGAGTCCTCTCCGTCAAACTTGCGAGTCCCCGTCTCCTCAAGACTCTGAATTTTCTGTTCAAGACGACGGACTTTCGAGGACATATGTTCTTCTCTTTCTTCACTTTGAGCACGAATTCACGGTCTTTTCTGACGTCACGTTCAAGATCGTCAATCAAAGGTGATGTGGATGTCCGCAATGAAATATTCTTAGCCACAAATTTCGATTTTCAACTCATAATCTTCCGCCCGCAAGATCGTCTCTGCGTCTTACAGGCTGGGGGCTAACTGTTGGGGTCAAAAACGGTTCTCTCGAAATCAAAGGCTAAAACTATTTATCATGCGCGGACTTTCCATAAAACAAGCGTCGAAAGCAAGACAAGTCGTATAGCTTAAAGAACCTATGTTAAAGTCGATCGTTCTTGTTATACACGATAAACTTTACGAGAAAAACCAACTAAGATTTAGTCGTAAAACTTCGATGATACAATCAAGAAGAACGAGAGATATTAGGTCCGTAGCTAAGATGACACGACCATACGAAAGTATACGGAAGAAACGGGAAGTAATCTAAGTTTGGACAGGCCGAACGACAAAGAATCTGCTTGAAACTTCAAAGAGCCCGTTCTCTCAAACGTGAGGACCCAGAAAACGAGCAAGATATCAAATCGAAGCCCTCGCCAGACGCACGTGCTGGTCCTAGCCGCCGGGCGGCTAGCGCCCGTGCTGGTCCTAGCCGCCTGTGATGGTCCTAGCCGCCTCGAAACTTCAAAGAGCCCGTTCTCTCAAACCGTGAGGACCCAGAAAACGAGCAAGATATCAAATCGAAGCCCTCGCCGAGACGCACATGGTGATCCTTTCCGCCAGGCGGCTAGCGCCCGTGCTGGTCCTAGCCGCCCGTGATGGTCCTAGCCGTCGGGAAACTTCAAAGAGCCCGTTCTCTCAAACCGTGAGGATCCAGAAAACAAGCAAGATATCAAATCGAAGCCCTCGCCGAGACGCACGTGCTGGCCGTAGGTGCAGGGCGTCTAGCCCCCGTTCTGGCCGTAGGGGCTGGGCGGCTAGCGCCCGTGCTGGCCGTAGGCGCCGGGCGTCTAGCCCCCGTGCTGGCCGTAGGCGCCGGGCGCCTAGCCCCCGTGCTGGCCGTAGGCGCCGGGCGCCTAGCCCCCGTGCTGGCTCGGGTCTTCGAGCGACAATCTTTCTGTGCACAAGTCCCAGGTCCCGGCCGTCAGAAGTCTGTACTTTGAGTCTTTCCCGAGTCCTCGCGGAATGAATCATTGAGATTCCACGTACAAAACTCCCGTCTTACTCCAAACTAAGATCGTCGGAACACTTCGAAAACTCGTAAGATATTAACGGGAAGGAGATCTTAAATTCTTCGTACGAAACAGTGATGGTTATCTTGAGACACCACTCATCTCAACTCTACGAAGGAATGAAGATCTTCCGAAGAAATCGTAGAAAACAACGGAAGTCCTAGAGACGGCCCGAAAGGGACTAAACGCGATCGGACAGTCTGTTTACGATTATCTAAGATAGATACGACGATTTACGTTTATCTTTACATAACAAGATAAATGCTAAATTTCCAGAAGGATAAATGTCAAGTTCCCCGAAGATAAATGTCAAGTTTCCCGATAAACATGAAGGCCGACGAAATTGAAAAAGCCCGCTTCGCGGCCCAAAAGGAGAATAGACCGTCATAAGAAGGAGTATATAAAGGAGCTTTGGGAGAGAAGGAAAGGCAGAGCGAAAATCATTGAGAGACTTAGAGAGCAGATCCGAGATTTTAGACTGAGGGAACTTAGAATTTAGGTGGTTAGACTAGCAAGGCATGACCTAGGACGTCTGGCCGCCTCTCGTTCTACCTTCATCTTGTCCGCAGACTTATGTCCTTTGAAGAAACTAACAATCCTTTTACTCAGAGTTCCGCACATAGAAAGCCTAGACGTTTCTCGACCGCCCGTTTCTATGACAAACGCTCGTACTAGACGAACTCCGCCAGGCAGTTCGATCTCTTGTTCAAATATTTCTAACTGAACTACGTCCGACTTGATCCTCGAAAGGGGTACGTAGGCAGCCTTTTTCAAGGTCCAGTCCCAACTCTTAACAAAATCCTTTTTGTACGATTTTCGTCTTTTGTTATCTTTCTATATTTTCCGCACTTGTTCGGTCACTTGTCGTTGGCTGTCGCAGAGAATCCGGACCTTCAGGGAAAGTCGGGTTAACTTGGCTTTCCTCCGTTTTTTACTTATGAAATCAACAGTGCAAATTTCGGTTCCCACAATAAATGTCAAGTTTCCCGATAAACATGAAGGCCGACGAAAATGGAAAAAGCCTGCTTCGCGGCCCAAAAGATAATAGACCGTCATAAGAAGGAGTATATAAAGGAGCTTTGGAGAGAAGGAAAGGCAGAGGACAAAAAATCCTAGAGAGAAAGAAAATCCGAGATTGGAGACCTAGAGAGCTCCTGTTAGCTTAAGAACTTAGAATTTAGGCGGTAGACTAGCAAGGTAGGACCTAGAACGTCCGGCCGCCTCTTGTTCTATTTTCATCTTGTCCGCAGACCCTTGTTTCTCGCGGATGGATCCGCACATAGAAACCCTAGGCATTATTCTCGACATGCCCGTTTCTATGACTAACGCTCATACTAGACGAACTCCGCCAGGCAGTTCGATCTCTTGTTCAAACCCTTCCAACTGAATTAAGTCCGACTTGATCCTCGAAAGGGGTACATAGGCAGCCTTCCTTAAGGTCCAGTCTCAAATCATAATAAAACCTTTCCGCATTTATTTGATCACTTGTCGTTGGTTGTCGCAGAGAATCCGGACCTTCAGGGAAAGTTAGGTTTACTTAGCTTTCCTCCGATTTACTTAATCAAAATCGACAGTGCGAATTTCGGTTCCCACAGTTTGGCGCTAGAAGGAGGGGGGGACGGATTACTCTTACTCTTACGGCCGCAAAACGCTTGATCAAAGCAATGTCTGGAAATATGAAAGACAAACTCGCAGCTCACATCGACGCTGGTAAAACAAACTTCAGCAGTGACTGCTCCTACGACCAACGCTTATGCAAGCGGTTATCTAAGATTATCATCTTACAGACAAATGTCCCGAGAAGGACCACCCCGACCAAGTTCGGGTCCTATCAACCATGCACCCCTGTCCAAGTTCCTGCAACAAGGTCCTCGGGTCCATGGACACAACCCCCCTCGCTGGGATTATCAAAGAAAGACTTCGAGAAAATTCATAAAAAGACTTGGTTTTCCGTATAAAACGGCTATGGTTAGCTTGAACACCAGTTGCCTGAACTATACGAGGAATTGAAATCCTTTCGGAAAAACCAGCATCACATCAACGGCTTTTCTAAAGAAAAATCGTAAAAACGTCTAAGTCCCAAGACGGCCCAAAAGGGGCCCGAATCACGGCTAAACGACCAACCTACGATTTTAGAGTAGGATTGATTAGAGTTTGACTGGAAATGTTTTTTAGAATTTCCCAGAAAAATAAAGACTTGTTCTCCTGGAAATCGTGGAGAAACCCCAGATTACTCATGAAACAGAAATCACGACTGATCGGGTTACCAATCAGCGTTTCTAATGCTAAAATTCGATAACATTTATGGAACACCTTTCGTAAAATAAATTCTTGAAAATATTTCACGAGACAGCTTTTGCATGATTAAACTCGACAACATTTCAAAAAACAGTTTCTGTAAAATTAACTCGACAACATTTTGTGAAATAACTCTCGTAAATAAAAGGTCAACAACGTTCTAAGAAACAATTCCTTGTTGGATCATGATGAAATCGAAGTCCAAAAGTCCAGAAAACAATTAAAGAAACCTCGAGAGACTAAGTGTCGATCGAGCGAGAAAACAGGCAGGTCCCGCGAGGAAGCACAGTCCCGGGCGGCTAGCACGCCCATGCTGTCCCTAGGCTCTGGGCGGCTAGCACGCCCGTGCTGTCCCTGTTGGGGAAAAATATCCAAGGCTAGAGTTTTCTCCAGCCTCCGAAGGGGCCTCGACTTCCGGGCCCTCGTTGGAAAGGACCCAGGGTCCCTCCTCGACTAAAGAACCCATCTCTACCAGGTGGCACCAGAGCCCGACCTCCATTTTGACAAGTACCCAGGGTCCCAGTCCCTGTATCGAGGAACCAAGGCCCAGCCCTTGCCGTAAAGGACCAAGAAACCACCTCCGCATGAATGGAGTTTCCCAAATCAAGGGGAAACTAATATCCTGAATATTACAGAAGCCGCCCAAGATTGACCGACTTACATCAACTATAAAGGGGAACCCAAACCTAGAACAAGGGATCGACACTTTGGGGCTTAGAGATTATAGAGTTAGGCCTAGAAAACTAGGGTTTATACACCCAATACGTTGTAACGCCAAACACACTCATAATACATCTCTTTTGCCTCGATTTCTGTTCTTAAAACATATACAAACTCGTATCCATTCATTAGTCTTCCAGTGTTCCGTAGTACTAAAACGACCCTACACAAAAATATCACAACAGTTTGGCGCTAGAAGGAGGGGAGTAACTAAACAACGTGACGATGGCATCGGAAGACGAGTCCAATCAAGCCAATCTGACCCCGAAGGAGAAGGAGCTTCTGAGCCGATTCGAAACCCTTCAGAGTCAAATTACCGACCTTCACAAGGCTCAGGAAACCGCACCTGCAGGTCTGGAACTCGTCCAGGAAGTTCAATACCTAAAAGATCAACTTGGAGAACACTCCAAGCAACTCCAGCAAAGCGCCGAGAAGCTAGACGCCATGGAAGCCGAGAACATCGCTCTCAGACGAGAAAACCGATCCCTCGGGGCAGTAGGGAACAAACGAAAACGGTTCAGAACCAAAGTTCGACCTATGGCTTCGCTCAACACCCCGCACGACGACGAGGAAACGCCTCAGCAGCCCGGAGACGAACCCGACGGTCAAGAAAACATTCGAGACATAACCCGAGAAGAAGAAGAAGACGAATCCGATACAGAGGACGAAGAATAGTCACCTGATCATCCCGAGATCTCGGATCCAGCTTTAGCCGCTTACCTAGAGAAGGTGGTATCCGAAAAATTCGGCACCATCCAATCCATGGTGGAAAGGCTCCCCGGAGTAGCTCCCCCCATCCGTAGAAGTGATCCAAGGTCGTACTCCGACACGCCTTTCGTGAAGGAGAATGCTTCGATCGAGATGCCTCGAAAGTTCTCTTTTCCGACATCAAGATGTACGAAGGAACTGGAGATCCTGACAACCACATCGCCCAGTACAAGCAACGCATGGTAGCCGTGGCTATCCGAAAGACGCAAGGGAAGCCACCATGTGCAAGGGCTTCGGGTCAACTCTAACCGGTCCTGCCCTCCAATGGTACATCAACCTCCCCACGGGGTCCATAGCATCCTTCGCCGCCCTCAGCGACAAGTTCGTGGAACAGTTCGCTTGTAGCCGCCACCTGGAGAAGAGATCAGATGACCTCTACGAGATCCAACAATACAGAAACGAATCCCTACGCTCCTACATAGCTCGTTTCAATCAAGAGAAGGTCTCCATACCCGAGTGTAACGCCGATACAGCAATCTCAGCCCTCAAGAAGGGCCTACTCCCGGAGGGAGAGCTCTACAAGGAATTAACCAAGTACAGATGCGGAGACATGGCGGATGTACTATCCCGTGCCTGGGCCCAAGTAAGGTGGGAAGAAGACGTCGTGAGCAGGGCCAAGGTTCCTCCAAGTACGATCAGAAGTCCTCCAAACCATCGAAAGACGAGCGTGAAGAAACCATCCGATCCCGACCTTCCCGGGAATCCACTAATCAGAGCAGGGGCAGATACCAACATCGCCCCTTACCTCGGTCCGAAGGAATGATGGTTTCAACTTGGCCCAGCATCTCCACCTAGCGATATCCAAACCGGAGCTCATTGGAGTCTTGAGGCAGATGGGCCCACAAGTCAAGTGGCCACCTAAAATGAGGTCCCTGACGCTAACCGGAACCCTAAAAGATGGTGTGGATTCCACAACGATCACTGGCCAACGCGGAAGACTGCGTAGCCTTAAGGTTGGAAGTAGCCGAGCTCCTCAAGAAGGGTTACCTAAGGGAGTTCCTCTCGGATAACAGAGAAGGGCCCGCTCTCTCCCCAATGAAGCGGTCCCTGCGCTACCTCCACGTAAGAACGAGTGATCCACGTCATCTCCGGAGGATCAGAAGTAAGCGGGATCAGCAGCGCCGCAGCCAAACGAAGTACTCGCAATGCTGGAAACGGTCGAGAGAGACTGACATTCCCAAGCGCCCACTCTTGGGAACGGATGAAATCAGCTTTACTGCGAGGGAGCAGGAACAAGTCCTTGCTCCCCATCATGACGCCCTCGTTATCTCGCTTGTTATAGCAAACTGCCTGGTTTAACGAATATTGGTAGACAATGGCAGCTCCAGCAACATTATCTTCCACTCGGCCTATATGGATATAGGGCTAGACCCTAAAACGTTAACCAGGAAAGCGGTCCCGCTCGTGGGATTTAGCGGAGAGGTGAAGCAAACCGAGGGAGAAGTCCTTCTCCCAGTCTACACCGAGGGAATAAACCAAACCACCAAGTTCTTGGTCGTCGACTGTCCGTCGTCTTACAGCGTAATACTAGGGAGGCCCTGGATCCACGACATGGGAGCCGTACCATCAACCCTCCACCAATTGGTAAAATTTCCTACCCCCTGGGGCGTGAAGGTCATTAGAGGGGATCAAGAAAATTCTAGGTCCTGCTATCAAACTACCCTGAAGGGAAGGACCCAAGCTTTATAGCAATTACAGAAGCAGCCTCTCGTTCCTCATGCCGAAGAACCCGAGGTTGAAGACATGGACGAAGTCCCCCTGATAGAAGGAAACCCGGAGCGGAACCTCAAGATAGGGTCCAAGCTGCCTAAGGATCTGAGACGGAGGCTGATCGATTTCCTAAGATCTAACTCCGATTGCTTCGCATGGTCCCACGAAGACATGCCCGGAATCGACCCCAGCGTCATCATGCATCAGCTCCAAGTGAATCCCGAGCATCCTCCTGTTAGACAAAAGAGAAGGAAGTTCGCTCCCGAAAGGGATGAAATCATTAACGAAGAGGTAAGAACCTGCTCGACGCAGGGTTCATAAGAGAAGTGCAATATCCCGACTGGCTCGCCAATGTGGTGGTTGTGAAAAAAAAAACTGGAAAATGGAGGGTCTGCATCGATTTCACGGACCTCAACAAGTCCTGCCCAAAGGATCCATTCCCCTTGCCTCATATAGACAAGCTAGTGGATGCCACCGCTGGGCACCAACTAATGAGCTTCATGGACGCCTTCTCGGGATACAACCAAATCCTGATGCATCCCGACGACCAAGAAAAGACGTCCTTTATGACTTCTAGGGCATCTACTGCTACAAGGTCATGCCGTTTGGTCTAAAGAATGCTGGATCCACCTATCAGAGGTTGGTCAACACGATGTTTGCCGATCAGATAGGCCAGACCATGGAAGTCTACATCGACGACATGCTGGTAAAATCTCTTGACTCGGAGATCATATCTCACATCTCCAGCAAGCGTTCACCACCCTGAGGAAATACAAGATGAAGCTCAACCCCTCTAAATGTTCCTTTGGAGTAAGCTCCGGGAAATTCCTGGGATACATAGTCACCCACAGGGGCATAGAAGCAAATCCGGAGCAAATAAGGGCCATCCAGGCGATTCCTCCCCACGGAACGTCAAAGAGATTCAAAAACTCACGGGAAAGAATGGCAGCCCTCAGCAGATTCATCTCCAGGCTTTCTGACAAGTCCCACGCCTTTTTCGAAACACTAAAGAACCCTAAGGACTTCAGTGGACAGAGAAGTGCGATGTCGCACTGTCCGACCTCAAGGCCTATCTCATACTCCACCACTCCTATCTAAACCTCTGGAAGGGGAACCCTACTGCTTTACCTCGCCGTGTCCGAACACGCAGTTAGCGCAGTCCTCGTAAGGGAGGAGGAAAGAAGGCAGCATCCCATATACTACGTCAGCAAGTCCATGCTAGACGCAGAAACTCGCTACAGCCAGCTAGAGAAACTAGCCCTCGCCCTAGTGGTCGCGGCCCGGAAATTACGTCCCTACTTCCAGTCCCACCAAGTCGTGGTAGTCACCTCCTTCCCTATCAAAGCAGTCCTTCATAAACCCGAGGTATCAGGACGATTGGCGAAATGGGCCGTAGAATGGGGAGAATACGACGTGATCTTCAGCCAGCCGCCGCTATCAAGTCCAAGTCCTAGCTGATTTCGTGAGATTTATTCAACTTCCTT
>NW_026616022.1:0-32276 GCF_000801105.2 Raphanus sativus
ACACCCTGTCGGTCCCTCTTCTCCACGAACTACCATCTCCTTTGATACCACATCCTCCGGAGAGACAGCAGCCAGGAACTCATCAGCTTCCGCAGTTTTAGTCACCAATTCTTCGCCTTTAGCAAGTTCTGAAGCTCATCAAGAACTCGTTCACCTTCCCTTACAAACCCATCCACACGTCTCTACATTCTCATCGACACCAACTCAGAGTTTCCTCGCGCTCATGACCACTGTGCATAGGAGAAGCGATGTTTCAGAACGTTGCAGTTTGCTCACTCACTCATCGTATTCAATTACGTTGTTACTAATGTAGACCAAAACAAAGTAATGCACTAAACACAATGATCGATAAGCAACTAACCGAAGCGAAACTTTAGCAAAAAAAAAAAAAACAACCAAAGCGAAATTAATTAAATACAACGACCCTAGCAAATAGAGACTTCGGAAACAGCAAAAAAAGCAATAACGTAAACAAAAATTTATGAAAAGTTCAGAAAAAGTTACGGTGTTCCGGTATGTTCTTCTGACTTTTTCAAATATGCAAAGCCATATACCAAAAAAGACCAAAATAGTGAAAGAGAGACAAGAGTAACTCAGATCGCGTGGGTAATTTATTTTAGGGTTCAACTTCATCTCATATGTTCGAATCGAACTGTTCGACTAAGCCAGAGTTAAAGAACAGAAAAAACAGAGAAAAATGCAGAGATAAACAGAAATAGCAAACCAATGAAATTTGAAAGACATAAGGTAAATGAAAACAGCAGAATATAAATCAATCAGGAAAGATTACGATGAATAAAGAATTATTGTTTCAATAAAGAAAATACAGTTTAGTCAAAAAAAAAAATACAGTAACCGTTCTCAAGAACAAAAAATCATACTGAAAGGCGATTTACTTTAAACACAAAAAAAATGGATCGAGAGTTTCAGAAGATCTGCCTTCATAAACGAAGCTTGAATGATCGAGAATGTCAATGGCAACTGCACTGATCATAAATGGTGGATGATGGGAAGATAAAATTTGGTATGTCAAAAAATCAATAAGAAATCACGAATCAAACAAAAAGTGAGAAAAGAAGGAATAGTAAACTGGCTATCAAATATAAACAGAGGAAGAGATGCGACCCAAGGGTCACAATTCCATTAACGGACTCAATGCTTCACTACGAACGGACACGAAGCTTGGTAGCGTCGTCTTCGTCGAAACAAAAGGGACGTCTAATCTCAACCCTTTGATTATAAGGTGTGCTAATTTCAACCGTTGGATTAAATTCTATTTTTTAAAGATGGCATCACCTTAAAAACCAGAACCCTTAGATTTATTTTAAAAATCAATCTGAAACGTTAGATCTTCTCTTTTTTTTTCCTATAAAAAATGATGACATCATCATTTAACAAAAACAGGTTTGCTATTTTTTTAAAGATGACATCACCTTAAAAACCAGAACCCTTAGATTTATTTTAAAATCAATATGAAACGTTAGATCTTCTCTTTTTTTTTTCCTATAAAAAATGATGACATCATCATTTAACAAAAACAGGTTTGCTATTATATATAGATTACTAAAAAAAATCCAATTACAAAAAACCATTGTTGGATCATTATATTTATTTAACCTTTTATTGCTTTTTCCTACTGTTAACTTATTAATATACATCATAGCCTAACACATTATTTAAATATTTCCAAACTAAGATATCTGAAAAAGTATTCTTAAGTATCTTTTATTGAAATGTATATATAATATATATATATATATATATATTATATATATATCTTTTTATTTTCTTTTTTCTCAAATTGAAATATATTGATAAAAGGCCGAGACCCACACTTACAAAACACCTGCAAGCCCAACCAAGACCCAGGTAAACGCAACAGAAAATCAAAAATTGGGTCCAAGCCCAATGACATCATCCCACCAACAATCGCAACTCTAGATCGACACGACCCAAGATCGATTTGAACCGCCACCGCCGAGAGAGCCTCCGCCGGAGAGGACTACACCGTTGCAGAGCAACGTCTCACCGGTGACTCTACGCACGTACACCTACGCCGTACACTTCATCACCACCGTAGCTTCTTTTTTTTTTCTTTTTTCCAGGGAAAGCTTCAATCGATCTCAGAAAATCGAGGTCTCTACCCTAACCATTGATGCTCCGAAGCTACCACACAAACACCGGACTCCGAAACGTCGGAGAGCATCCTCACGCTCATCGAGAGCTCGTCCGACCGCTACCTTCATCACACAGGAACCCTAAAACCACCGCCTCCGTCTCACGGAGACACCGAACCATAGATCCCGACTCCCACCGAGCCAAAAGAACACCCCAAACGTCTTTAGAACCAAAGACCACCGATACCGGCAAAACAGAGCTAACGAAGCCTCCATCCCCCGGAGATCTGAATCGGCGACGGCGGAACTCTCCAAGCCTCCTCCTCCCGGAAAAACTCTATCACAAAATCCGATATTATTTAACTTTTAAATAATAAAATTTGTAATTAATATCAGTTATTGTTTGTTTGGACACTTCTAAAAAAAATTTAGGGATGAAGTTGCTGCAGCACTATGAGAGTTATAAAGTACTAACAGAGGAAAATAGATAAGAGTTGACGATAAAGAATACACGACATGAAGACAACTTTGGGTCCAATGACTTTTCCTCGGAGCAAAACAGTTTTAAAACGATGTGAGAAATCTGTCAGTCTCCACAACGCAATGAAAATTCACTCTTCCCATCTCAATTTTTTTCAACATTTATTCAAAGGATAAAAGAAAGACTTGAAATTTGTTTCGTCCCATCGAAACCAACTCTCTGCATGCACTCTTCTCTCGCCGTATCATTCCCAAGATGGAAGCCTAACCAAAACAAAAAGATCCACAACATCAGTAACATCCACCCTTGAAAATGTATTTACACCGGAACCAATTATACCCGAGCTTAAGGGAAGTGTCTGAGAAGTCATCTTCAAGGGGAGCTCCACTCTCATAGCTTGACACATTTGTGGTCGCCGACTCTGTCTCCACAGCCTCCTTTAACGCCATCGTTTTAGCCATTTCCATCGTCACTACCTAATATTTTTTTATTAAATTCACGAGTTAGCATATTTGTATTACTTTTAAAACTATTAAATGATCGCTACAATAGGTACAAAGCCATACTCTCTCCCTCAGTCTCTTATTTTCATCTACCAACTCTGATCCCTGCATGAATTTACGCCACTTGTTAATATGTGCATGAATTATATATAGCTGCTTAGTTAATCAGTATATTGCCCATAATACGAAGTGTACATTACTAACCCGTTTCTCAAGTGAAGAAATCTGGCTCATCAAAAACTCTCCCTAGTTAACAACAACAACAACAATGTCACATTTTGTATATATATGCCACGTTAAGAAAACAAGCATGCTATTAGTCTATATATCTAGTAATGAACCTTTTTCTCAGACACACGGCTGAGTCCGGATTCAAGCAGTTTCTCCAGCCGCTGCAACTCTTCTAAGTTCAATCCTTCAAGATCCTCTCCTCTCAGTTTCCTGTTTACGTTAGAATACAACATATCTAGTAATCATTTGTCTTTATATATTCAATTTCAGGAGATGACTTAGACCCACATCACACATAATGCGCATACACTAATAATAATGGTGATGTTCTATTAAAAAGAACCTCACATTGGATACGAAGAACACAAACTAATGTCTTATAGTATCTAAGAACGCCTAAACTATTACGGTTGCTTTTGTGGTGATCTCGATCCAAAGATCTTTGTAGAGTTCGTTGGCCTCATTCAAAATATTACCCAACCAGATATCGGCACATAATGTCTTATCAAACAAATGTTTTATCCACCTATACTAGATGTTGATAGCTACAAATATTTTAATAAATGTGAGAATAATGAGTCACATTTGCAAACTATCAAACTCTTCTGAACTCAAGAAATTATTCTTAAAATTTATTAAGAAAACATCGAGGAATCTACACAGGAAATGAAATGACTTCGTTTTTAGATGAAATAGACTGTAAACCCTATATGTAACATTCACACATCATCCACACATGTAAAGTTGCAAAACATATAAATGATGCTATACCTTAGCTGCTTGGTTTTGTCTTCGACTTCCTGACTTAGTCGGGAAAGGTTACAATCCTCAACCTGCTATATGCAAAATCAACATTTTTAGGTTCTGTACTGATATGAGAAACAAGGCCGGCCCAGAGGGGAAGCCACCCAAGCCATCGATTGGGGCATCCAATTTAAAAGGGCATATTTCCAATTTTTTTTATTAATGTTTATAAATTAAGAAAATTGATAGGGTTTTTACTTAATATAACACTAACATTTTTAGTTATAATAATTTGAAATCATAGTGTTTAGACTTGAAAACTTGAAAATGATATGCATTAAGAAATAGTTGATGATAATATGTTTAGATGACTAAATTTTTTATGAGAATCAATATCAAACAATTACAAAGCCTAGTAAAGTATTTTTTGTTGGCTTGTACATAAATATTATTTTTCCTGATGATCAATAAATTTAAAATTTCATTAAAAAGATATTTTTTTGTTGAATAATGGAAGATTGTATTGCTTAAATGTGTATTGCTAACTATTTTAATATCGATTATCATAGCTAAAACATTTTCTGAAATTAAAATTGATATATATTTATTTGTGGTTTACTATGTTACACATGAGATTAAATGGATTAATCAAGACTCATATGATTAAAGATTTATCAAATTAGTAAATGATTTTGCAGGAAAAATTAACTATATTTTTAGTTTGTTTACTGTTTTTCTATAAAAATTTGATGTGATTTGATTGTTTTATTAAAGTTTTAATTATTTTTATATTAATATCTGTAATTTTGGATAAAAACATTGAAGGGCATAATTTAAAAATTGGATTAGGGCA
Source organism: Raphanus sativus (assembly GCF_000801105.2). Lineage (NCBI taxonomy): Eukaryota > Viridiplantae > Streptophyta > Magnoliopsida > Brassicales > Brassicaceae > Raphanus > Raphanus sativus. The sequence continues at coordinate 4,930 of NW_026616022.1, forward strand.
GTGTAAAATGTTAGACCGGCACTGATGAGAAACTAAGTAATTAAATGCTTCGAGATTAATGATAATATCATGTGCCTTTCTATACCGCTAATTCTGGATATACACCAAACAATTCAAAGAAACCCGCGTAAGAAGTGAACATTGGAGAATATTAAGAGAAAATGATTTGATGAAAGAAAAAGAGTGAATGATAGTGAGAATACCTGTTGATATGGAGAAAGTTGACCCATCACTTTGTTGATGTTACTTGCATGAAGATTATACCTTTCCAATATATCTCTCATCCTACACGTTTCAATAAACAATCCATCTTTCATATGAACATTTCCTTTATCCAAATATGCAATTTGCGAAATTAGTTAATTTAAAGAATACACTAGAAGCATGCCTTTAGTCCCCCATAAAGAGAAGGAAATCAAAAGTAGACATCATGTCAACATGTGCAGAAAATGCTTCTCACAATAAAATAAGAGTTATTCTTGGGTTCACCCCCTAGGGTGAACCTTTAGGTTCACCAACCAATAGAAACTTGTTATCTTAGATTGAGTATTTTTTTAAAAAGGAAACAAAATAATTGTCAAATTACATTATGTTTTTAAAATAAATGTAAAATAAATAAAAATAGTAATTAATAAAAAACGAATTTTTGAAAAATAATTTTAAATCCGCCAGCAAAAAACTATACCCTAAACCATAATCCTAACCCTTAAACCCTTGGATAAATCATAAACTCTAATTCATAAATATCAAACTCTAAATCATAAAAACACTGAATTTTTTAATTCTAAATCTTAAACCTTTAGATAAATTCTAAACCTTAAGATTTATGGGTAACCCCTAAACCCTTGGATAAATCATAAACTCTAATTCATAAATATCAAACTCTAAATCATAAAAACACTGAATTTTTTAATTCTAAATCTTAAACCTTTAGATAAATTCTAAACCTTAAGATTTATATATAGTTTTTTTTAAATACATTTATACAATTACTATTACTTTTATTTATTTTTACTTTTTTTATTTTAAAACATAATATAACTTGACAATTATTTTGTTTCCTTTTTCAAAAGATACTCAATCTAAAATAACTAATTCCTATTGGTTGGTGAACCTAAAGGTTCACCCTAGGGGGTGAACCCAAGAAAAAGTCATAAAATAAACAAGTGGTTAAGATACTTTTGTAATACATAAAATAATGAGAAAAAATCCATTCTAATTGTGGTAAGTACCATGTATCCATATATGCACGTGCTCGCATAGGTTAGCACAATCACACTATTATATTCTACCTTCCCTTTCTAATTATACAAAGTGAGCCATTAGTCTAAATGAAAAAGTTAATAAAAAGTAAATAACACATACTTATATTTCAGTAAATTTCAACATAGTTACAAAATGTGTGAGATAATAATCATCATAATTTATATATTTTTATTAGGGAAAAGGGATGAGAGCAAGTACAATAATTTCAGGTAGTCAGAATCTTTATTTTTCCTACTTCAGTATATCATCTAATTATGCGGTGACACGAATTGATTACGTAAATGATATCTCCAAGCCCGAGATTTAATTTATAAAGTAGAAAATAACCAAAAATCTCATATAAGCCATTTTCTCTATAACACAAACAGAAATTGAAAAAATAAAATAATAGAAGAAGATCTATAACATGAAAGTAGAGATACCTTGAGCTAGAGAACTCGAAGAGCTTGCCGGTGGCGGAGAAGATGATGAGAGCAACATCGGCATCACAAAGAACTGAAAGTTCATCAGCTTTCTTGAAGATACCCCTTCTTCTCTTAGAGAAAGTAACTTGTCTCGCTGTTATGTTATCTATCTTCTTTATCCTTCTCTTTTCTCTCGCCATCTCCTTCACTGTTGATCTTGAATCTTGCCTACCCATAGCAGCATTTAAACCAAGAAACAAAGTGGGACGATGGTTAGCTAAAAATGGTTTATACAGTATTCTCAGGAAACCCTAGAGAGAGAGAGATCAGATCCAAAAACCCAGAGAGGTAAACGAAAGAACAAGACTAGAAGAATCCATGAAATGTTCTGCTTAGAGCGTCCGCAACAGGGGAACAAGCCAAATCCTTAGCGCTGCATCATATGTAAAAAGGATAAAATAATATTTTTTTGCTTAATAAACCTAAGGATTGATCCGTAAATAAGAGGTTTAAGGACCTGATCCTTAAGCTACGTGGCAAAATTTGAATGGATGGGAACAGTTTTGTGTTTCGTTTGTGTCGTCTTCCGTCTTCTTCGTCTTCCAACTCTCTCTGCTTCGAAACCAAAAACCTCTCCTCTCTCTCTGCTTCGAATCGAATCATGCGAAGATTCAATTCGGTTTGCTTCCTTCTTCTTCATCACTCTCTCGATTCTGCCCTCGAATTGCGACCAGGTAATCGATTAATCTAGAGTCATAGTTTCTCGTCGGAGATCATGATTTTGTGCTTGGTTTCAATTGAGTCAAAACTGATAATTATGATCGTAAAACTTGCCCCTCTTCGAGATATTATGATCGTGAATCTACTTCTCTTATCAGTTCTCTTACCAAAAAAGCAACCTTTTTCATGCTCTGAGTTGTCTCAAGTTCCTTTATGTTTCTGTATAAGATTCAAACTGTTTTGGAGATTAGTGTTGTGAGGTTTGTTCCAAAGGCTTGGCCTTTCGAATTGGTCAAGCTTTGACAATCTTCTTTCATATCAAGCTTAAACCTTTAACAGAGTCTTTCTGCCTCTCTCTCTGTGTTAACAGGTTGAGTTCTTAGCTAGAGGAAATATATAAACAGATGGCGACACTTCAGGACATTGGTGTATCAGCTGGGATAAACAGATGGCGACACTTCAGGACATTGGATTTATTGGTTTTGGACACATATAGTGATTATTACATGCTTCCTCGGTTCTTACTTTGTCTGCAAAACACTATGTAGCTCGTCTGCAATGCAAACAAGCTCTCGCTGATTTCGTAGAAAAGAAGAAGAAGAAGCTGCAAAACTGGCTTGGCAAGGCATGAGAAGAGATGTTAATGTGTTGATCTTTCTCGACATCAAGAAAGCTCTTGAAGGTTTAGTACTACAACTCATGTTTTCTTTTGTATCATCAACACTACTACTGTCTATTACTCCTATATATTCATAAGAACTCTTAACTGAATGCCACCATTGCACACACTTTTTTCTATTAGAATCCTTAGCTATTCAAAAAACAAAAAAAATTACTTTATTAATCCTAAGGACTCTAACCACGAGTCCACCGTTGCGGTTGGTCTTAGGGAGAGAAGAAACAGACTCATAGCTGTTACCTTTCTTTGAGTGGGAGGATCTTGGATTAGGTTTTGCAATCCCAGAACCTACTTTATTAATTCCAAGATAAAAAGGCTTCTTTATTCCCTAATGCAGTGTGTGTGAGAGAAAGAGAGAGATAGTGACCGGAGAGTTTGTGTGTTCAAGATTGGAAAGACGAGTCTGCTTTTTTTTTTAGCTAAACAGTGATTCACTTATTAATGGACCATACATTTTGTGTTCCATCAGTTTCCCAAATTAAAAAATCATTAAATGTATAAATACACATAAAACACATTTTGTGTTCTGTCTGACTCACCTGGTCACCTGGCGGCAGGCTAGAGACTACTACAGTGTGCTTTTTAGTTGTGATCTTAACATCAGTTAATCTACTTTTGTTGCGTTCTAACTCAACTGGGCGGCTATTGTTGTGTTTCTCGTCTAGTGGTCTTTATATACATCGCTCATAGTCATACCAGTCGTTAGATTTTATGGGATATAAATAGTTATTATAATTTGATAAAATGTTATCATAAACTTTAATACTTTTTTTTGTTTTACAATTTGAAACCCATAGATTATAATATGTTATCTGTTTAAAATTTTTGGAATTTTGGGACTAAAACTAATGTTTTATTAAGCTGAAAACAGCTCATAGTTGTTTTCACTCATCAATGTATTTCGCCATGACTCATGGTTTAATCTGGGATATTAACTTAGCAGTATCAGATTCTATTTGACATGATTTTTTTTTTGTTATTTTGTAATTCATAATTAGTAGATATCTATTTTTATTAAAACTAATGTAGAAAATAATATTTGCCTAATTTTCAATGGATTCATACAGATTTTTATTTCATTTCGACTAGTTAGTTCATTTATTGTTTTTATTTAAATGTTTTATTACATATTTTACATATTTTTTATTTTCCAAACTATTTCATTAGTTATATTTACTATGATAATTTGATGATATTTATTTTACGTATTAATCATAATAATTTTACGTGTTTAAATTAAATTATTTCATCAGTGACAAGAATTCAAACCGGTTAACAAAATTATTTTATTTATTTACATAATCAGTTAGACATGAAAATTTATGTATGCGTTGAAGATCGATTTTTACGAGTATCAAATTTTGGATTTTAAAAATAAACTATATTAGGGAATTCAAAAATTTTGGATAGTATTTGATTTGAATTGTTTCGGATCTTAGATAAATTTGTATGAACCTAAAAATCTTTAGCATAAAAGGTACGTATTAAATAGTCCATCCATTTTTTCTTTCATCGTTCATCCACACCCGATGCGACACTTGATAAGATCTCTCATTTATCCCACCATCATTAATTATCTTTTTCTTTTTCCTTGTTAGGTGAGCCATTTATCTAACCCTAACTAAATTTGATATCTATTCCGGACTCCGGTTACACTAAAAAAAGAAAAGTAGTCTTCAATTTTTCCCGTGTCAGTGAAAAAGTAAAATTGTAAAAATTAGTGGATTTGGGCCACATTAATGTCCAGAATTAAGCCCATCAAAAAAGTAACAATCATAAAATTCTTTCGGAGAGTTCCGACTCGTGAAGAAGCTTTACGACAACGACAGCAATCGGTAGAAACGTGATCCACCAGACACTCTACAGACAAGACACGAGACCGATCGTCGATCAGTAGACTCAAATAAAAAAATTGGGCGGTGGAACATTTGAAATCAACCGCTAAGGAAAAGGATGATGATCTCTCAGTTCTTCATCTTATCTCAGCGTGGAGATAACATCGTCTTCCGCGACTGTAACCTCCCTTTCTCTCTCTCTCTCCAACTAAAATTTTGAAGAGGTGTGTATCGTTTACATTTTGCTAACAGACAGCTGAGGTACCAAAAAAGGCAGTACAGAGACATTCTTCCGTAAAGTCAAGTTCCACCAGAAGGTGAGTTCCCAGTGTCAGTGATGAATTACCGTATGACACAGGAGTTCAGGCCTCCCTTTCATGTTAATACCTTGATTGAAGAAGCCGTCCAAGGTGCAATTTTATGCATACACACGTCTTCTGAGTCAGATTGGGAAACTATATAATATAAATCTTTATCCAAGTACTTAAGTAGTTAGTATTTTTCTGCTTGCTGAAAATTTAGGCTGAAGTGATAATTAAAATACGCGCTGAGTTCCCTTCAGACATAATTGCAAACACGATTACTGTTTAGATGCCATTGCCAAACTATACTTCCAGGTACTTACTTAGCTTTTTGGTTGGTAACGCTAAAATGCATTTTCGAAAATGCCCCTTTTTTCTTTTTATATCATCTAGTTTTGGCATTCTATCATTTACTTTATTTTTTTTCTATCATTTACTTTATTTTGTTGTCTTCCCTGGTGATCTCTTTACTGAATCCAAGATTCTAATTTCTACTTTTAAGCAAATTGCAAAGAAATAAAGATGAAATATTACTACACTTCTTAATGTTTTAATACAGCTTGTGTACGCGATTAGATTAACTTTATTTGATCAAAAGAATATCAAAACGACTTATTAACAGAAGTAAGTTCTATTCCATTACGGTGGATACATTTTCATGGGCAAAATCTCTCTTCCCCACTGTACACTACTACTACTATATATACCAATCCTCAGTGACAACTTTGTGCTCTACTACATTTGACTAAATTGGGCCAGTGGACAAAAAAAAAAACCTTACCTTTCTCTTCCCAAGGGCACGTGATGTCTCGAGCTTCTGCAAGTTTCTTGAGAAGAACGACTCGAGTCCCCTAACCGCGAATGCCTTGTGAAGGGAGGAGGAGAAGATGAGGAAGAAGATGATGTTGGAGAGGGAGCCTCGGACTGTCCATGAGCCCGTCCTTGATGGTCTCCAAAAATGAAATCAGCAAAGTCGTCCATGTTTTTGGTACTGTCTGTGCTACAAGAGCACTCATCTGAGGTGCTGTCAAAGAGAGAAGAACTGTCACTCGACGAGTCCTCTTCCAAAATTCTCTGCAGCCTCTGGAAGCTGGTGTAAAACGACTGTATATTGGCAGGTCGGTCAAGAGCAGGACTTGCGGTAGACACAGACCGAGATACAGTAGTCTTAGGTGCCACCGGCACAGAGCTTTTTTTATTGGATGCTTCAGATTTATTACATACTACCAATCTTGGTGGCACTGGAGTGCACCTGTAGCCAGTTTATTTGATATATAAGTAACCAGATCAAACACATGATAGATTAATTATTATAGTATTATTTACCTTGCGTAGAACAACATATACGCTCCCTTTGTCAATACCCTTTCAACATCAGAAGTTACTACCTGAAGATAATCACAACAGAAGAACTTACTTAGAGAGACTAATTCACAACCAGATCTTTTGCATTAATAATATATGAGCAACTCTTACCGTACTATCATCAGCCTTGTACCACTTGTTTTGACTGTTTCTAACATAACACACGTAGTGACCAGAAAATGATGCATTCATTGTATCCAAGTGAACGATGACTCCATAGAGTTTATAGTCATGTGGTTTTTCACTTCCACCGCTGACATATGGAGTCAAATCTAGGTTTTCTGGAAACCTGATCAACTTATTCAGCTTCCCGAATTTCCCTGACTGCAAGAAGTTCCCTAAAATTGTGAGCAAACAAAAAAACACACACACAGATAGACTCAAAAGAACAAGCTGTGTCTCCCACTGAAGATATTAGTTATACCTGGAATCGTTTTAGTGCAATAGTAAGGACATTCGGAGGCTCTGTGATTTTCAGTTTCTTTTTGGCTCTCTCATATGACTTACACCTACTCACACAAAGAAAAAAAAAAGAAAGTTAGCATCATCACCTTGCGAATGTAAACCTTACTACCAGAATCGAATAAGAGGTAGCAGTTGATTGGTTAGAACTAGGCAAATACACGACCATGACAGTACTACATATAACTTTGTCTTGAAATGCCTCAGGGAACTGTATCAAACGACCATAAGAAGTTCAACACATGGAAAGAGAATGCTGACCAACCTGCCACATTGGTATTTGTTTTCTCCATCCAATATTTCAGTCCTTGTAAATCGACGCAAAGCATCCTCCAAGGTGCTAATATCCCCATCAATCTCAACCGTTAGATCCATCATTTTCTCACGCCGCTCAGATTTTTCTTGACATTTCATGCATTTAATCTGGCAGACATCATAATTTGTTTCAAAAGAAAAGCAAACAATCAGCATTACTTGTGTCCCTCCATAACAATGTATAATGAATCAAATAGAAATTGCAATAGTTAAGAGCACCTTTGATCGGAGGTATCCACCGAATGTCAAACCAATTAGAGTTGTATCTTCTAATTTCTTAGTCTTTGGCATATCGTATTCAGATGCCTTAATGCACACAGACTGCATTGTGTCGACAACAAACCTGCAAAAGCCAAGAAAAAATTGAAGGAAAAATGAAACCAAACCAAGATTCTTCCAGTTTCTTCGGTTGCAGAAATGTCAGTTCACCTAAGGAATTCATGTGCATCTTCTTGCTTGCCATTCCCAAGACGGATTCCAATATTCTGAAGATGTGATAGCAACCCATTAGGGGACAATGGAGACGTCTCTTCTCTTGCCTTTAAGACCAGCTTCTCAAACCCACAGGTAAAGCACTGTTCTTTGTTTGGACCTAACGGTTAAATATGAACTATTAAGAGCTTGATATAACAATGATAACAAAACATAACCTTCCGAAATAAGCTGCATGTATCACATAGAAAAGACACAGGACCAGAAACGCACATGTTCTAGAATGGAGTTGTTGGAGGAAGTATGTGGTCAGAGGAGCAGTGAACATTAGGCATTGGAAGACAACATTTGCAAAGCAGCTGCAAGAAAAGGAGAACTTTCTTGCATCAGCAAGTGTGAGTTACAGATTATACTTCTTTTTACAACTGAAGGTGAAGATTATAACAGCCACAAAAGAACATACACTTCTTCAGAAACCATTATTCCCCGGCTACAAAGACTATGAGAAGAGAAACTGGGTGTTACCTATTGCCACAATTGACGAGGCCACAAGGCTGGAACTCAGTTTTACTTGTATACAGCTTAGAAAATAATTCATATGAAAAGAGCCCCTGCATACACACAAACGAAGTGATAAGAATAAATAGCTGTGTGTAGGAAGTAAGTGTTGCCCGATGATGATGGTATCATAGAGCGGAGTGATAACCTTGTGACCATGTCTTCCTACTATCTCATTCTCAGCTACGGACTTCGGTCTAGTCCACTGGTCTACAACTTTCAGGACTGACGCCTTCATGCCACTTCTTCCATTTAGAGAATTTATACGGTGAACGTCAACACCATCCTGTTTCTGATGGTCAACAACTCTTCCAGATTTTGCACCTAGAGCAGAATGTTTCATAACATCAGCAAACTCCCTAGTATCTGAGGCCTTGGATGACAAAATCTGGACTTCCCCAACCTTCAGAGGGGCCAACATATAGCCGCTTCCAGCACTGGTGCTCTTTGACTTCTGAAGTGTCACTGTGGACAAAACAGTAGGGTTCAAAGGACTCCGCACATCAAGAGAAGAGGATCTTGGTAAAGAAATTTCAGCTTCATCAGATCTTTTGGCAGTTCTTTCTCTTAAATTCACTTCACCAGAAGAATTACGAGTCCCTGATCCAGCCCTAGTAGTTTCTTTTAGATTATTATTCCTAGGCTCAGAAACTTTAGCAGCTGAGATGTCCCTAGAGGAGCCAAGTGACAAATGCAGAGACGATTTACCAGGTTCACCAGATTTAGAACCATCACAATTCCTACTTACACGTTCTACTGATCCAAGAGCCGTACCCCAAAAATCAGATGACTTCAGAAGAGACGGATCAGCTGATCGTGGATGCCTATCCGTACCTACCGAAGAGACTAAGCTACTTGATTGGCTCGGAGAATCACCGCCAGGTTTATGCAGACTCAATTTAGGCAAACTAGCAAGGCCATTTGCAGACTCAACCAATTGCACAAATTTAGGAGACAACGGTTTAGATGGAACATGATCAACATTGCTAAAACAGGTCTCCTCTGACTCTACAGAAACATGAGCATCACGTGGAGGCTCTGATATCTCGGAATCAGATGAACTGGAGCTCTCGCAAAAAGAAATATCACCACTAGAGTCATTACGAGGGGAAGAGGAGAATCCAGAAAACGAGGATCCAGATGTTTCAGCAACAGAAACAGCTTCTTCCTTATCCATAAGATCATCTTTGTTATCTGCACTTTCTCCGCCTCCATCTTCAGGAGATATTACAGGATTAGAGAGTATTGCTTCCCTGACTGGTACAGTAGTAACTGGTTCTGTATGCAGCAATAGAGTTTCATCAGGAGTCAGCCTTTCGTTTTCTTCTCTGAACTTCAAATCACAGTCACTCTTCTCATCATCAGTACTATATGAGATGGAAGCAGGATGACATTCGTCTTTGTGACCTTGCCGCCAGTGGATGATTTGACATTTCCCGGAACTGAATTAAAAAAAAAATAGATGTAACGAACAATACTAAGACATACATGTAGGGACAAAACTTCATATACGCGAATAGGAAAAGATTGATAATTTAAGAGACACTAAGCTACAATGTAAAGCTAGACATAAATTTCTCAACAGCACAATGTAACCCTACAGATCAGGCAAGATTCAAGTACTACACTTTCTCCATTAATTACGCATTCTATTATCCCGACATAGAAAAATGAAGACACTTTTCTTAAAGATAGCAGATGCACTTTGAGTACTACTAAAGTTAACAAACTGCAACTCATTCCTCCCTTCTAACTACTCCAATTCATCAGAGAATGAAATGCAAAAAAAAAGATCAAAATTTAAGATGGGCTAACACAAAGTGATAAGGATATATAAACGCATACCAATACCGAACGGCTTTACACCGAGAGCAACGAGTAGAGGCAGGAGAATAGCACACAGGACACTGAAAGCTATCCGGGACATAAACCGAAGAGAACTCGAGGGAGGCCTCTAGCTCAGCCCTAGCAGCCTCCTCCGAGGCACGAACAAGAAGTCTACGAATCTCCTCTCTTCTCAGGGAAGCGAGCCTCCATTTGCGCCGAACAACAACGAAGGCTACCAGAGGCAGAACAAGAGAGATCACAAGGAAAAGAAGACTTGAAACCCCTAGATCCAAAACTATGAGCATTTGCACAAAAAAAAACAATTGGAGCTCTAAATCTGCCCACAAACCATGGATTTAACCGGCGTTTTAGCCGGAAAGGAGGTTACTTTGAGGATCAGTAACGGAGATTTTGGCATGCAGAGAGATGGTTTCGCAGTTGATCAGCTGGTGGGTAAGCTTCCAAAATTGAAGATCACAGGAATAAAGAAAACCCTCGAGAGCTCGAGCTGATTGGGTTCTCTGAGAATGTTAAAAATCAAGTCTTTCTGGTTAGGGTTTCCAAGGAAGGAAGAAAGATAGAAAAAAAGTGAATTAAGGAGATTCTTCGGTAGAAGGAGGAAGAAATTAGCAAGAATATATTTACTTTTCTTATTACCAGAAATAGTTTTTTTTTCCTTTTTGTCCTTTTTACCGCCAACGGAAACTGTTTTTATTTTAATAATTTGCCGTCAAGACCAGGAAGTCTATTAATTTAATTTATTTAGACAAAAGTATATTTCTGGTGATGGTTTTTCTTTTTTCATATTGATAAAAAACAATAGTTCAACGATGATAATGGTTTTAAAATATGCCTGGTGGTTCCTTTCACGTATACGGAACATTGGAACTGGAAGGGTGAAAAAACGCTTTATACTTATCTTCTTACCACTTCTCAGCTCTTGAGATTATGGAAAAGACAAATATTTAATAACATGGAAGAGTTGGAATGACGGTGCTAAAAGGCCGGTCCTGAGATTTCAGAAATTATAAAAAAAATTATAAATTCAGGGTTTAAATTTTTTTTTTATAAATTTAAGAATTTATTATATATGATTTTTAAAGAAAATTTTGGAGATTTGAAACGGATGTTTCATCCGGCTTGGCTCAGGGTTAGCCTAAGACATAAGACACTAACACGGAGATTTGAAACGGATGTTTCATCCGGCTTGGCTCAGGGTTAGCCTAAGACATAAGACACTAACACAAGTGTATATAACCTAGCTTATTAACATGTAACACTGATGCTTCTTATTTACAGATTAGATCCAAGCTTTTGTGGGATGAGAGAGGGATGGTCATACGGTGTGGAGCTAAAACCTTTCTCAAGTTACAGTCACGTCAAGCATGTAGAATCAAATAAGGTGGAGTTTAAGCACCTCCCATAGCGAGAGTGATGCCAGTTTAACTAGATAAACTTTGCTAGATATTTCTTTTTATCCTTCTTGAAGCAACAAGTCGCTTTGGCCGAGTGGTTAAGGCGTGTGCCTGCTAAGTACATGGGCTTTGCCCGCGAGAGTTCGAATCTCTCAGGCGACGTATTCTTTTCTTTTGTCGTGAAAACTTTTTTAGAATAAGCAAAGCCCAAAAAACCCTGCTCGTAAGCCCATAAAGCAAACAATGGGCTCTCTTAGGCTCACACATACTAGTCTGATTGGAGCAGACTAGTAAAAGCATTCGTCAACATACAACAGCTGCTCTTACAACACAACATGCAAGAGTGATGAATATGAAGGTGGATGCGCGTGGTGGTGGTGTGGAGGCTCCGTACAGATGGCGTGAGATTGTGCGGTGAAGACTGTTAGAGCAGAATGACCAATGGCTCTGGACAAGTGTTTTGTTCCTACGGTTTGTAGGCAAGGACCTTTCACTGGTGTGATCTTTGTTACGTTGGAGCAAGTCGAGACGCTGCTTCGTAATTTTTGATCAATTCTTTTTATTGTTTTAAGATGAGATGACTAAGAAGAATACTAGCATTGATAGGAATGATTATTTAATTTTTGTTCAAGCATTGTTGTTTACATACAATTCAATTTTTGTTTCTATACTGCTGTCAATGGCACTACCAATAAAAGATCCAAAGCACAATCAAGAACGCAAACAAAAAGTGTAAGTTTATTTGGTCTTTGAAGCAAGAGAAGTGAATGAATAAGCATATAGATAGACCTGGAGTTAAATGGTTGTCTGTACATGTGGAGCAGCTCTAATAAAGAGTCATCTGGACAAGGTCCTAGGTGTAGTGCTGGGTTGGTTTCCTTCAGATCCTCCTCCTCCTCTGCTTCTGTCTCCTCCGTTGTCGGATCTTCCTCTGTCAAGAACATGCGGGCTTTGGAGTTTGCTGTCGTCTGAATCCTCGTTCAACTTGGACTCTGTTTCTCTTTCAGTTTCCTGCACATTTTGGCTTTGCGTCGAAGATGGACTGGGTTGCCCTGAGCCTTTTCCTTTGTCTATGTTTGAGAGCTCGTTAGCTATCTGACTCCGTCTCTCCTTGAGGAAGTTGAGCCGCATTGTCAATTTGGAAAGTGCAGAAATTGTTGTTGTTGTGTTTCCCTGTTGGGTTTGTTTGTATACTCAGCTCCTAGTTTTTGACATTTGGTTATATAATGTGATGGTGTGTGTTTGTGTTGTTGGCTTACCTCTCCCCTTGTGCCAGACCTCTTAGACATTCCTGCAAGCTTTGAGCTTTGTTGTGAGCTTTTGCTACGTGGATCTTGTATATTCTCTATCTCATTCTCTCTTGCATCAGACCCTTGCCCATCCTGCAAAAACTTTACGTGTCTCTGTAGTGCATAGTGGAAGAAAGAAACAGACTTGCAGGACATTGTAACTGTGTTGTTACCTTGAGCATTGACCTTTCTGAAATATTACCAGAGGCTTCTTCTGTATCCTTTTGCTTCTCCTTCCTGTGTGACAGAGTTGGAAAAAAAAGACTATTAATAAGCTTTGATATTGATTTAAAGCAAAGATTGATGAATAATCTTTACTTCTTTGCATTGTGCTCTGGACTTGTCCGAGATTCTCTGCGGCCACCATGCGGTGAACCAGAGCCTTTAACGTCTTGTTGACCAAGTCTATTCTCAAGATCATCAACCTTATCTTCCAAGTTGGCTATATCATCCTCAGCCTGAGCTACCTCTTGCAGATCTTTCTTCAACTGTGTCATATAAACATGTCTTTCAAGTTAGATTTGTAACTTCAAAAACCAAGAAAGAATCAACAAGCTGCTATAGACAAAACAAAGAAGAGCAACCTTTTCATCTGTTGTTTCTGGAATAGTTTGATTCTCTCTGGACATGTTCAGGCCTGCTTCCAGAGCTAACTTCCTGTCTCTCTCTTGCTGTAACTGTTCTTGTAGTCTTTCCACCTGAGAGGAAGAAGGTCAAAAGAACATTCATATAGCTCAAACAACTTGTAAAATCACACTCAAATAAGAACAAACTTCATATTATAGCTAGGATATGGTTTTTGTCTTAAGCTTACATCTTTCTCTAGAGCTTGACGCCTCACATGCAAGGCTTTCTTCCGTCGCTCCAAACTAGCTTGTAGTACTGCGTTGTTTTTAACCTGTTCCAGAAAAAAAATGAAGCTTGTTACAGTTCACATACTCGTTCAAAGTCAATCACCATTAAAAACTCAAATGGACTTATCCTGACTTCCTCTGTGATTCTGTTTTGTAGCTCTTCTTTGGTTGATTCAAGTCTTTCAATATCAGCACTGCAGAATATATAAACATTGTCAGAGTGAAGTATCTATGTAGACGTAGTAGACATCCTTGTTTTACATAATCTACTTTAGTTCCAAACAAGTTAAAAGTTTCTAACAAGCTCTCCTTTTGAGTATTGATCTAAACAAAGATGTTAAGTCATTTGTAGAGATGGTGTTACTTACTCGTCCTCCTCCACCTCCAATGTGAAATTAATAGATTCCATAGAGAGGTTCTTCCTCCCCTAAGGCAACATTAAAAAAAAAACCAAAGTGTTACTAAAAACGTGTGGGGGCACTTGGGGGTTGGTTATATAGGAAGAAGCAAAAGAAACTTACATGGGCACGGCCCCAGAGTCTTTTACTTCCTCCTGCTGGTGCATTTGCTAATGTTGATGAGTTCTTATCCTCAGCTTTTGAGACCTCTAACGCAGCCTTTACCTCTGCACTATCCTTTCTTGCATCATCATGCCGCGGTAGTGAAGACCGTTTAGAGCTGGATAAAAGCTTCTTAGGAACTTGGGCCTCCACACTTCCTTTTGGGGTGGATTCAGAGCTTGTAATTTCAGTTATCTGCAACAAGAACAAGATATAAAATGTGTAATATTCTTTGCTAAAACAATCGCCAAGTAAAGATGGAGAGTGAGGACCAAGGAAACTTGATTAGTTATTGAACCTGAATAGAAGACGTTGCTTTATGGTGGTCATCAGGATCTGAGGCTTCACTCCCACTGTATGATCCCTGGGATTCATTTTCAAGATCCTCTTCCTCATCTGTGTAGTCACCAGATCCTTGTGTGCCATCATAGTCTTCATCATCATCATAGTCTCCATCATCTGTTCCCTCCTCCGTTTCACTACCACTCTCTTCTGAGTCAGAGTACAATCCAGCTGACAAGGAACCTTCCTGGCAGCCATAGACCATATATGTAGCTATATGTCAGTGTCTGAATATAAAGTACACTGCCTCCAAGGTTGTCACTGTGCAGAAAAGTAAAAAGCTTACTCCAAAAATGCTGTCATACTCTTCTAACAATGTAATCACTATAGCCTGAGCATGATTGGCTGCAGCAGCTGCTTGCAAAAGTTGCATAGAGCCATCACCGCCCACGTCAAAATCATTTTCAATATTACAGTCCCCAGCCAGAAGAGGTCGAAGTAGTAAAGGTGCCATACAAGCTGCAACAGCATTCGTGTTCATCCGGTTCACATTTTTGTTAGCGGCCACAAGCTGCATCATCATCAGGATTCTTGCAAGAGGAAAAAAGATAATCAAAAACAGAAATGGTTTATAAGATTCAGTGACTGGTGGTTTTGCACATAAACAAGGTTTCATCTCTTAACTTTCTTAAGCTAGAGTGAAAATAGATGAGAGAGTACCTTTGTAATAGGCGTCGGTTTGGTTCAGGGAAGGATTCACAGATTGCTTCACGCATAGCATTGACTCTACTGCCACGGATAGTACCTGATGATGTTACTTGTTAGATAACTGGGAAGGATTCAAGATGTCTCAGTGATAAACTTACGGCAAGCTTCCAGAAGGGCGTTGCAACAAGATGCAGGTACTGGAGAGGAAGGCAACTCTCTGAGAAAATACTGCAAAATTATGGATACAATTAGAGATATTTAAGAGCCGTCAAAGATTATAACTCAGCATTGTAGTGACAAGTGGTAAAGGTACCTTAAGACAATCAGCAATAACATGTGCATCCTCTGTTGGAGCGAACTCATTTTTCCCTGAACCAAGCGACTACATATTAATACTAATTTACGATGCTGTAAATCAAGAAAAATATAAACTCAAACCTTGTTCATATTCGCGGATTCGGTGTTCAACATCATCAACATCAGCAGCTTGTCTCAAGATTCCTTCTGTATTGACTCCTGCAAAGATAAAAGTATTTCCTTTACTGGTCAATATGACTAAGAGATAAAAGGAGTAAAGAAAAAAAAAATACCATGATCTTCAACAAATCTAAGTGCCTTTTCCAAGAAAGATGGAGTTCCATCAACATCTTCCAGAGCAAGTAAAACTGGTCTTCCAAGTACGGTTGGTCTTGCTGGTGCCTCATCTCCTGTAAAAGGTAAGAAAATGTATCATTGTCGTCTAACAGAAAAACCAATATTTGGATGTCACTGGTTATTTTAAACTATGCTCTCATATTTTTGTGAGCCTTTCATTACTCTTTGATACTCCCACAGCACTCAAAACCGATCATGTTATTATAGTCTAAAAACCATTTGAAAAATTTGAGAAACATACTATGTTCATCAACACCGGCAGGGGCATCTGATTGATCATTCCTGAAGATACCATTTTGACCCATAACATGAGAAGCACTAGGTGCTTGTGTCAAAGCGTGTTCTAGAGCAGCTTTCCACTCGTGTAGATCCTCCATAGTGTCAGCCTGCAACAAAAAATAAAAAATAAAAAATGAGATGGATGCAACCGATAATAGCAAGATTAAAGAGACAAAAAAAACAGAAAAGGAAAGAAGAGTTTTGAAGGAACCTTGAGTGTAAAGGCACGTCCATCACGACCATCAGGGAAGAGAACAGTCAACAGCTTTTTATCTGCCTTAACAACCACGCTAAAAGAAACAAAGTCCGAAGTTATTTAATGTTAGTAACATGGAACCATACATAATACATGAGTTAAAGACTAGACCATAAGAAAACAAGGAATGATTCAAAAACAATAAGCTAACCTGCCTGAACTGTTGAGATCAATTCCCCCAAGGGTTAAATTGACCTCACCTCCTCTCTGTTGGACTGCGCTCTGTAAAAATAAAAGAAAACAGAAATATACTGAGATACACATCCGCTATACCTACTCACCTTTGAGCCCTATTCTAATTTCCGTGTGAGTCAAGTTAATGTAACATTTGGCAGAACCATTGATCATCAGAATATGAAATTTTACCGGGTCACTTCGAAAGAAAACCAGTGAAGTACGCGTCAAGATAAACCATCTTTTCTTCCAAGATGTCCACCCAAGCCCTGTGTTAAGCAAACCTTATCAAACTTATGAACCAAGCAAATACAAAATTTGCAGTATAGTTAGCTTAGCACCCAATCAAGAACACTCCTAAACTCCTGCTTTTGTAAACAATCGAAGTAGCATAGGTAATAGGTTTGAAAGTAAGGAGGTGATATAGACGCCACAGTGAGCAGAGCCTGCATCTTCACATGATGTCTATTTGTCCTTATAACTAGTTTACCAGTAAAAGTTACCCCCAGCCAAAACTAGAAATGCTGCACCTTCTATATTAGACCAATTCTCATCATAGAAGGAAATGCTATATATATATGAACTAAGAATCTCATCGGAAGAAGTAAACAAACCTTTTGAGGATATATACAGCGGTCCACTCTTGAATACCTACAAAAAGTAAAGCCCAGTCTAACATTAAGAAAATCATTGAGATATCTAACATAAACAATATACTAGTAGGATTGTTTCTTTTCGTTTGCCTTTACATTATTGTGTGTTTACATTAAAATGTGTATATTTCAATCTACTTTGCAAAGCTAATGTAATGATTATGATACAATGCTCAAATATATGTAAGAAGGTAGTTACCGTGTTGCCACCACGGGAACGAGGGTCCGCGTTTCCAGACTGTGCACAGGAGGAAAACTACAGGTGTCACCCTATGATCGCAAGATAAAACACACAAGTATAGATCGGGAAAAAAAAACCGAAGATGAGAGTGACGCACATGATGCTCTTGGTCTTGTTCATGAGCATTATTCTGCTGTTGTTGTGTCTGGACCTGCTGAGAAGGCTGTGAAGAAGATTCTCCGTTTCTATTAGCCATATGTTTGATGTAACGCTGAGTTTTCACGCCATTAACTCTAAGTCCAAGGGAAAAAAAAAGAGAAGAATGAAGATGATGATAATAGGCGATCTCAGATCATAAGAAGCATGAATTCAATAAACAAAACCTTGATTTTTTGATCTGGAGAATGAAAGATGATAATAATAATTGTTAAAAAAAATTAGAGAGAGAGAGGGGTTTGGATTTGATGTGTTCAACGATGTTTTGAGAGAGAAGAGGTGAAGCGAAAATGTTGGGCGTAAACAGAGGAAGTCTTTTGTTTCATTCATCATTCGGTAGTTGTACACGTCATCATCATCCCCCCCTCCCTTCTTGGAGGGAAAAAACATTTCTCCATTCTTCTATCTTTTGACCTCTTCTCTTCTCCAACCATTATTTCTCTCATAAAAATACACATATCCACTCTTATAATTACTCTCTAATCTATAGTTTTTGCTAACGCCTTTTTTTTATATAGCTAGGTGTTATCAAATGTCTCTGGCTAGTCTTAATCAATCACTACATTTTATTAAGTTAAGGATGGTAATTATTTGATATGGTAATCAGAAAAAAAAGGAATAGAAATGACAACCTTAATACACCCTTGCATTGGTCTATCGTGCCGACCACGATCATCCACCACTCTCTCTTTTTTACTTTGTGTTAATGGTGACACATTTGACTATTTCTTAATTTATACAGCTATCTTGCATATCTTCGATAAAAGCTACGTGGCCCATTCATATAAAACAACTTATCATTTTGAATAATGCTGGTGCATGCATGGGGACTCAATTCATTCGTCGATTTTTTTTTATTTGTTTGATGGGTGTTTCAATATATTATTTCATGCATTTATAATCTTTGTTTGTTGGATGTCCGAGCCAGCAAACATTTTATGCCCCGAATGGTCCTTTTGGTACTAGGGGAGGATTATGATGGAGTTGAAGAACCAAACTCCTGGATACACCACCACAAAGTTTGCTAACCATTAATTGCATGAACCTGAAGATTTCACCGGCTAGCCGTAATGTTAAGAGTAGGTCAGGGTCATCTCCTGATCTCCTTCTTTGGAGCTTGACAAAGAAAATGAGAATACTATTGGGCTTCAAAAACAAAGGGCCCACACAGGCCTGCCTATTCGTAGCTCACAAGTCACAACACTTAATGAGAATCATTAAAAAAAAAGACAACATTCCGGCCAGCTGGTTCGGTCCAGGCGTTGGAGATTTGGATCAGTTTTCTCGCCGGTCAATCGGTTTAGCTCCCAATGAAACCGGTATTTTAATCTGATTTCGGCTTGCCAACCATATCCAATTTTCAGTTTAGGATTAAATAAAATAAAATATTAGTATCAATCTTGCAATTGGCTATTTTGTTTCGATGTATGGTATAATTATAGGATTGATTAAGGAAACAAGGTATGGTTTTGCAGCTGGTTTAAATCGATTGCATGAATGCCTTCAGTAAATTGACTCAAATATTAAAAACCGTACATTATAGTATTAAATTGCGTAAGCAATGTGTGTTATCTAAACAAAGATTCAATAAGAAGATTCTATTATTCTGACAACTTAATGTAATGTAGGAGTTTGCTTGTTGTCTTTATCCTTTTCCAACTTTTGCTTTTTCTTTTTTCCTGCTAAAATTAAACAAATAGGTAGGTCGCACAACAAATAAGAGAGAAGGGTGGAGACGACGACGAAGAACAATCAAAATCAATCAATTCCATGGAAATCGAGGTCTCCAGCTCGACTCCTGATTCAGTCGAGTTAGATAGCATCCGTGTCAAGCGTAAGACGTTGCAGAATCTGCTCGAGGATTGCCAGAGAGCTCTCGAGCTGCTCAATCTCACCGATACTGCTCCCGATAGCTCCCAAGAGGATAATAACAGCGACTCACCTGAGAGGGAAGAAGAAGAGTTTTCTTCTTCTTCAGATCCTGAAGCCGATAAAGTATGCTCCTTTTAATTGATTAACAGTTAGAATTTAAAAAAAAAAAAAAAAAAGCTTGGGACTTGATTGATCCATGATACATGTGCAGTTGTATGATCTCATCAGATCTAGAGTCGAAGGTCATGACTTTCGGGAAAAGATTGAGTTAGCTCAAGTCTCTCTTCTCCATGATCTTCCTGGTATTGGATGAACTTCGTTACAGTTTTTTTTTTTTGTTTTTGGTACTTACGTGTAGAGATAACTAACTTGTTGAATTTTGGCAGAAGATGGTAGCTCTTGGGACGTAGTTAGTGAAGATGATGTATGGGGGGTTGAGGGTCAAACGGAAGATGATTATGTTCTTGTTAGGGAAGAAGATATTGCTGACGGTATCGCTTGTTTCATGGCTACTTATTTGTCTTCCCTTAACCAGACTAAGGTACGTACATCAATGCCCTGTTCTTGTTTCCATGTCTCATCAACTTTTGATCTCTGAGTGTTGGTTCTTTGTGTAGGATATATCACCTGATCAGCTTCAGAAAGGTATATCTTGAACTTACGTGTGTCACAACAGTTAGAAACAAAGAAAGTAGCCTAGGGATGTGTTATAGAGAACGTAGCCTATGAACATCTTGCTAAAGATGCTAGGGAGTGTGTGCGCTTCCTTTTATTAGGTACTAAGAGAGTTTGCTTATGAAAAATGCAATGTAGCACTTAGCACGATGTTTTCAGTGAAGAAGCGAAAGGGGAAGCTTCGTAAAGCATGGGAAGGAAGTAAAGTTATTTACAACGTTGCATCCTGGAGTGCTACTGCCATTGGGTACATACATTACCCTCTCTTCTAGCACATCTTAATCATTAGTTTGTATTTATGAGTGCTTCTAAGTAGTTCTCACCAATCTAATTTTAATTCTTTTGGCTAACAGGATATATCAAAACCCGATGATCCTGAGTATTGCATCCAAAGCCTTCTGGGTGTCTTGCAAGGCCATATCAAAGCTTGTCTGAAAAAAACCTGAATTGGGAACACACGTCTCACTCGCATGTTGCTCATAAGTTACAACTTTCTCAACTCAGCAAATGTTTTATATCATCATTCTGATTTATCTGTACATATTCCATTTGTTGCCTCTTTCTATGTGAATCTGTGATGTTATCGTCAACATGCAATGTTAAAAGATTAGTTTGATCTCAATCTTCTTCATATCACCACATTGTTTGGTGTTGTTTAAATTGTTTGCCAGAGATTAAAATCAGACTTTATTCTCCATGAATTTAGTCAATTTTAGTAAAGAGAGCTTTTGTATTTGAACTTCAACAGTCTTGTAACATATTGACATGCTACTGCTAAAAGGAATGTAGCAAGCAAATGAGATATGATCCATTACAGTTTCCAGCTAAGGAATCTTAAGCAATTTTTTAGCCGTTTGATATTTTGTAGTCGAAAGACTTGCCTTCATTAACTTGTAGTGTCCCTGCAAAGAATGGAGCGAATCTCCATAATCGATCTCGGAGGCTGCAGGTCCTGCTCTCTCAACGAATCTCCTAGTAGCTTTTGCATCTCTGCTGCAAATGCATCGTCTAACATCTGCAAATATGCACCAATTTACGTAAAGATGAGGTAAAAGTCTTTTGGTCAATGCAATCAAAAGTATAGGGGCCGGCCTTACAGTGACAGCAACTCTAGAACCCGTGTATCTGTTCTTTTTCCTCTTCTCCAAAAAGCTTAGAACAATCTGTCAATAGGGGCAAGAGAAGAAGAGATCAGCTCTCCCCAACACACACACACAAAAAAAAACTCAGGAGACACTATTGAAACTAGTTACCTCTCCCATACGGTCCCAGTATCCTCTGGACAATGCGATGAATACATCCGTCCCCCCACAAACGGAATGTAGATGATTCACCGTGTTGGTGAGCTGCTCCTTCAGGGTTTGCATTTTTATTCCCATGTCTTCTTCTCCAACACTTTTTTTACACTCCTGAAGAATCTTCTTCAACGTTGTCTCCTTTTGTAGCTTGCTCTGAAGAAAAAAAAAGAATAGCCGATTACAACATAGACATTTTACTAAATGGGATTCAACAAGATTGCAAAAAAAAAAAAACATGGAACTCACATTTTCTACGAGTTTTTCGACTACAGCTTCAAGGTAACTTCGAAACCTGGCTCTGAGCAACACCGTCACCTCAGAGAGACGATCGCAAAGAGCTGCGTTCTCACCATCAGGAATGCACGAAGACCATGCTCTAAATTGAGCCTCTATATCAGGCCGTAGAACATCAACCATTCTCTTCATAGAGTTTAGTAGAATCCCCAGCTGCATGCACCAGCAGATATATAAAAAGAAACTTTTCAGCAAAAAGAAAAAAAAAATCTTCCTTTATCATGACGTTTAGGGAACATTAATTAATTATGCTCACCTCATTTGGGACTACATATGCAGATCTTTTGGTTAGGAAGCTCAGCGTTTTTAGAGCCAAGTTTTCTTTTAGAGGTGATAAGACACCTGCATACTGCTTCTCCAAAGCTTCCACAATTGCTTTGTCAACATCAGCAATGGCCTATAAAGAAACAACAATCTATGTTTGTTAGCTTAGCTTATAACATGCAAATTGGAATACAAAACAGGGAAGACTTTTCACAGCAAGGAACCGCTATAAACTTACACTCTCCAGAACGGAGATATATTCTGGCCATCTAGAAATGATAACTTGATAGTCTTGAATGGTTTCTTTCAGCTTGGTGTACATTTCATCTACAAATGGGGTTGCTGAACGCTCTGTCCCCACTCCGCCCTGTTTTACCTGATTGAATGATAGGTTTTTTAATGGACACAAAAGTAGTCAGTTACTCAAAGATGCGCCATAATCCAGCAAAAAAAAATATTTTTTTACTTCTCCACAGTTTTGATTTAGAATGGAAGAAAACCACACAGAGAAGCCATATTGTATACCTTATCAAGTTTGCATGATTCAAGTAAAGAAAGACGTCTATCTTGAATCCACATCATAATCAATGGGTGGAAGAGTTCTTTTGCATTAACACCAGCTTGGATAGGACTGTAAAATAAACATCATACCAGTTAAAAATAATAATTGACAATAATAATTTTAAAAAAAAAATCAAATGGCCTACCCGATGTTCCAGCTGGAAAGATCACGTTGAAAGTCTATAGTTGCAATCACAAGCTCTGAAACTGCTGGTGAAGGACCAGACGGTGGACATGCAACAAGGAACTTTTGAAGTCTATTGCATAGATCAGTGCTGTATATGGATGCTGACAGGTTTGGAAGGTCAAGAAAGCTGCATAAAATAATTATAACAAACATTGGGCAATCAACACCATGCTACAAGACCCCTTTCATATCAATTATTTTGGAAATAGTTGAACAGAAGACTAGCTTAGCAGAGCATAATTTTTTTTTCACTTGCATACTAACCTGGGAAGTATATTTTGATTGTGGATCTCAATATCAGTATAAATCTCATTCTTTACATTATTGCAGACCATACTCATTTTCTGGTAAGCAGCCGACGTTGAAGAAGGATCCCAAAAATTTGGATCATTGTTGTTTGTAACAAACTCATCTGTCTCACCAATGTGCCTTGTAGATCTCTTCTTTGCTGCTACCTATAAAAAGCATTGATGCCAGCCAAAATAGATGAGAAAAAATGAACCAAGAGTGAAGTAACTCATTTGAGAGGGTGTATGCTTTATTACCTGGAAGTAATGACAAAGATTACTCTGATCCTCTGGAGACAATGTATCGTGCAGAAGCATGTACACTTTAACAGCAGGAGCGAGTGCTGGCGCTGGAACTCCTGATGCAGAACTGTCATCATGACTCATTCCAGAGAAGGAAGACTCATCAAGAGATTTGTAGTTCTCGAAGACCAGCTTCAGAATCTGCTCGATTTGGTCCTTCATTTCCTTTAGAATCCGATTCTGTTAGAAAGGAAAAAAAAAGAAGGAGATTCATACACCCTGGGTGATGTGAGGTATTATGATGTTTGAATTTTCAATGTGAGAAACTACGTGAAGTCCAACTCTATCATTCATCATTGCATGCACAACTATGAATACAATGGTGAATAACACGTAAATATGATCAAAGTATATAAGGTAACTTTGAAGTTGAATCCTATTCATGGCTTAACTTGAGACAAGATTCACACAAAACTAGAAAACGGCAAAGGAAAAAAATAATAGGATCGAGTATCTACCTCTTGATGACTCAAGGCAGCCTTGCCATTTCCTTTCATGATGATGATGACAGGTGTTAGCAAGTCATGCACCAAATGGAGACAGTCTGAAGTCGGTGTAGCGACATCCATCACATAGGTCAAGTATCTTAATACAATAAAACAAGATAGAGAAAACCGAGTTATAGCATATCCCCAAAATGATTTTTTTTTCTTTTTAAAATAGAAAGTGAGTAGGGTATATACCTGAGCTTGGTGTAGACATCTGAAATCCCATAGTAGGAGGAAAATTCTTCCAAAAGCCATTTCCATGGACTATTTAACAACAAGTTTCTTTGCTGAAACTTCTGCATTTTCAAGGCCACTTCCAGGACTAGGTCATATGCGACTGTTTCCGCAATAGAAGCACACTACAGGAAAAGATGAAACAAACAAATAAAACCCCAAGAATCTTCTGAGCACTATACAATGAGGTTTATATATATATATATGTTCAAACGCATAATCTGCAGAGAATGAATACACATACTTCAAACAGAGGATACATTTTTCAATAAATTTGAGGAACGTTTCATTTAATGAAACATAGAGAGAAGCTGAATCTACGTGCATAAGCTCTTACACAACCATGAAGCTCCCATCTTGTAATAAAATTAAGAACTATTTTAAAATGTTTTTTTCTGATTAAAATTATCTAGTTACTATCAAGGTAGTTGTTGTTACTATCAACAAGATAAAAGTTGCTCAAGGAAATGGACTGCTGGAATGTCTCTCAGTCTACTACAGAGAGATGCCAATCCACTTACAGGAAGCAAACAAAAAGAGAGATCATCACAGATAGCAAACATAAGAGAGGTAGCTAACACACCTTCAAATTGCTATTATCATCAGAACTTGATGAATACTTTATACAGAGCTGGAGTTTTCCCACAAGTTGATGTTCTGGCTCACGAAAGACAGACCACCAGAGAAGTTTCTCAGCCTGTATGCATTCTTCATTAGAAGCATTTGAAACGTACTAACGAATGAAAACAATGTAAGCAAAAATGACTCACGTAATCTTCAAAAAAATCAGGTAGCTGGACAAGCGCACGCCCAAATTCCTTCCCGTTTGATTCAAGTATTTCAACAATCAGATCATCTCCATGACTATCAGGAAAGCTGTTGAAATTCCATCTACTTTGTCAGACACCACATATATATATATATATATATATGGAAAGTTACCCGAAGTAGATTTGGGAGAGGGGAAAGAAAGTACATACAAATCATGGCCTTCACAGGATCCGGGTTGCGTGATAATGGCGTCGTCTTCAGTTAAGCTTTTCAATCTTAACCTACACGAGTATGTTTCTGAATGACAGAATCAAACGGATCAATCCATATTTATAAAAAGTTATCATACAATAACAACATAAAGCACAATGGCGAAACATGGAAATACAATATCTACCTCACCTCGCCCACACATACTGATATATATGACTTATGCTAAATAAATTCATACCTTGAACAACATCACAAGACGTCAGCCTTTGACGTGTTGAGATATTGGAAAAGTGAACCCGAATTTTATCAAGCTTTATCAGCGATGATATACCACAACCCGTTGGAGCATCCAGAACTGTTTTAACACTTCGTACTGCAGAAGTAGACAAGTTAGTTCATTTATGCCTATTGGTTATAAGGAGGGCAGACAAAAAAAAAGCAGATGGAACCTGGAATAGAAATTTTACCTTGAACCATCATTTTGACAATTTTTTTCTTGGATTTTTGTGCAACTCCCTCGTGCGGAGCTTGTGAAGATTGATTCACCAGCATCTCCTCCTCAGATCTCAAAAGGAATTGCTTCACCCTGTATTCAGTTTAAACCCCCCCCCCCCAAGAAAATCTGTTACTCAAATAAATACTTTTTGAGGCATGTGGATGAAAACATATCATTCGACTTCAGTTTGTGTAAAGAAATATAAAATATCTACACGTCAATTAAAAAAAACTCACCCGAATGCTTCTCGTAGAAGAGCACAATCGTTTTCCAGAAACACGGAGCCTCCATGCAACTCTTTTCCCACCCATGAAGGCAAAGTCGCACACATGCATCATAGAAACCACTGCATGCCATGTGCCACGAGCGCTGTGTCAAGGTACATAAAAATAGGCGGCTGATCAATCCAACTAGTTTACAAAACTAATTGAAGATAACAGTAGGGGTTCTATGTACTTGCATGAAAAGTTGGCAGCCGAACGGATGTTGATCAGACGACTCAGAACAGCACTAGGTCTACAGGAACACAAACAAAAAACGTTAAAATGGTTTAGTAGACTCAGAACTCATTTCACATGAATACCTAGTAAAATGTCCAGTCTTTCTACTTTCTACACAATCTTCTGTCTTGCTCATGGACATCATGTGTTGAGCTGTGCTCAGTGTGAGTTGCTAAATTGAACAAATGAAGTCTTGCTTGAAAGAGATTCCTCAGGAGTCACAGGTAGCGCAGTGAGAGTAGCGAAGGAAGCTTAATCAAAAAGCTTTCACGGAAGGTGCGAGGGAGAGAGACAATCGAAATCTGTGCAGTTCAAATTAAATTTTGTTTTGCTTTTCTATTTTTTTGGGAATCATTTCTTACTCAAGTCAAGTCTAACACTTTCTTTCTATTCTCTAAATAGAAGTCAAATTAACCAAATTTAATTTCATAAAAATGGTAACTGATTACTATATTCTTATCTATAATTTTAATTAGTTATTTACTTAAAACATATAAATAAAATAGAAAATCGAAATAATAGAACAAGTCAATTTTTTTAGAAACAATGTTTCTATGAAAAGTAATGAACGTGTATTAATATCTTTCTGAATTTATATATTTCCGAATTCATGATTGCTTCATAAACATTAACCAAAAATTTTAAATAGCCCTGTTCTTTTCTCCGACGCTACGGTTAACAGTTGCTTCAAAAAAATACACTATGACTGCAGCAAATTGAACGTGTTTTGAAAAAACAATCAATCGCTAACAGACTCCGGAGACACAAAATGCAGAGATCACACTCGCTGTTATTTTCAGCATCAGATTATTTCATATTGTTGGCCGCATCATCAAATATTTACCAAAAGGAAGTTGTTTTTTCCCGTCAGCCGTGATCTGCCAGGAATAGGTTTTGTAGTTTCTGGATGCTAATGCTGATCACAACGTCAGAGAAAAGAACAGAGCTAAAGCTAATGTAACTTTTATATATTTAGGAAACTCTTCATAAATGTATGACATTTTCATGAATTTAACTTATATGCATATTTATAAATATTATTTAATATATAACATCTTCCGAAAATATACAAATATTTTCGACTATATAGAATATTTTATAAAAACATGGTATTAAATTTAAGAATGTCTTCCAGAAAATTTGGAAAGATGTTTATATATATTTCTTGGAATATCTTTGTAATATACATATAATTCTAGTTGTGCACAGAAAAAACAT
>NW_026616023.1:0-32249 GCF_000801105.2 Raphanus sativus
GTTATCTTTATATTTTGATAATATTAATTTATAATCTAATATAATATATAAATTATATATAAAATCATTAAAGGTAACAATGACATTAACTGTTTTAACTTTTAACGTGAGAGCTTCGTTGCGAAAAATCACTTCGTAAATAATAGTATAGATGTGCTTTTTAATCAAGAAGGAAAATTAAATTAAAAAATAATCTCAATTTTATTAAGAAAAAGAAAATATGAATGATTGTTATTAATATCAGTCAAAATATATTTTTAATTTATTGAAATTATCTTTGTAATTAACTGTTGTGGATAAACTGATTTTTTTTAAATAATAGTATATATTATAGATATCGTTTATAACTATTTGACAATCATTTTAGTGAAATACTATAATATTTTATGGGAAAGAAAAATAGGTTGTCGAAACTCGATGCTTCTACTTTTTTTCTGTGTGCCCAATACTCGATCTTTCTTGTCAATGATACGAAACAATAAATAGTTTGTAAGAGGAACAAAATCAATATGCTGTAATTGGACCATGGGAAAGAAATAGACAGAATACATTGTCAATGTCATTGCTTTTATTTTGAAAGAATTACATTTCGTCGACTCATCAATTACTAATTATAGAGCTCCTCAGTTTTGACCTGACCAGACCAATCTTGATTCTTGACCCGAAGCGCGCTTGCACACGTGATAAATATTGTCCAAACTTAGAGAAAGTTGGTAGACTGGTGGCTGATTATTCTTCCACCACTTTTATCAATTCTATCAAATCTTATTTTCAAGTACTTACAGTTCGGGTTCTGGTTGGTTACTAGTAAGCCTACCCTTACTACTTCGGCAAGTTCAAAACTAATTATTTAGACTATATTGACTACTTCAAATTTTAATCTGATTGTAAACTGAGGTAGTTAAAGAATTAGATAATGTAGCGCTTGAATAGGTCTTATTGGTGGCTGGGACCTCACATTCACAACATGTGTTAAATAAAACATTCATGATCGACCTACCTGCGTTTCTCTCATAATCATTAACCCGATAATTCTAAAATAAAAGTAAGCAAGACATAAGTTGTTTTTTTTTTTTTGTTAAAGAAGACATAAGTTGTTCAATGTAATATATACATAATTTCCTAAAATCAAATGTTCAAATTTCATCAAAATGATCACATAGGACACAGTCAAAATATTGAATTTGTATTATAATTTCTAGATTTCTAATTTTCTGAACATAAAATGGAATCTAAAGCTTTGCAATATAGAATCAACGTTTCATGTCATCAGACAACAACAAAAAGCACTTAATAGAAAAGGATTATTTGTGAAATAGCCAAAAAAATTGATAGGAAGATAAAAGAAAGGAGAAAATAGAATTTTGGTTAGTTTGTTAATTTTGATTTTTTGGGGTTATTGGGTGTAATTTCTATGATAGAAACCGGTTTAAAATCCACTCCAAAAAAGACCAGGGATAGCACTTTTTTGTCAACCAATAATAACACTTTTAATAGCGGAAATTCTCTGACTCTAAAAGCTGACACAAATTTGGAAGACTTTTCTGGACGAGTCAGAGCAGCTTTTAACTCTTCAAGACTGTAAATTCATCGACCTCATCTCAATGTTCCATGTTTAGAACTACTTCTATGCGAGATTGCTTCAGTGCAACTTGAGCTTGGGACAAAGATTTAGCATTGATTTTTCTACATGATATTGCCTGAAGTAAGATCTCATAATTTCTCGTTGCTTTAGCCATTTTTATAACAAGCAAAAACTAGGTCTCACTCAATTTTACCAGCTGTATGACAGAGCATTTTGAATTAGGTTTTATAACCCAAAAATAGGTCAAGGTTTCCTTACCCAAATTTTAGATAACATGACAAAAATTTGGCCCAAGTAGTGATGAGAAAGATCGATGCCCAAATGTAGTGGGCTAAAATTCCAAACTCCTTCTTTCCTTTATCTATTCTATCATTATAACTGTCAGGGACATATCGGTTTGTATTTTATCGTTCACCTCCAAAGCCGATATTCCTCTTCATTCTTGAAGTTGATTAAGAAAAATACACAAATATCTTTTTATATAAATTTTATTTTGGCTAAAGAAAAACAAACAAATTAAAAGGCCAGCGTATGTTTTCCAGAATTTAGCTCAATGAAACTCGAGAAAAATAAGGGACTGGTAAAAGAGTCTCTACTATATATGTAGAAGAAGTCGAGTTGATGAGAACATTGAGGGGGTGTATTAGCTGATATAGAGCTTGTAAACTCCGGTTTAGGTTAATGGGTTTTCATTGGTTTAGTTTCTTTTAGCTAACCAATGTATATTTGAATCCGAAGAAATCAGAGGGGAAAAGAAAGCATTATCACGCGCCTCACGCGCCTATGAAAAAATCCTCTCAACCCTGAAGACCTCTTCGTTTCACCTCCTCCGTCGCCGTCTACGGCGCCGGGACCCTCCGTCTGGAATGGCAAAGAAGAAACCAGCTAACGGCAAGGGCTCCAACGGCAACAAAGGTTCTCGTCCTAGCCACCCCGTCTCGAAGCCCATCTCTGAAGAAACGCAGAAATCTGCTACCGACTCCGCCGCTGGAGAGGCTTCCTGCAACCTCCCTCCAGCAATTGATGCCCACACTGCTGCTTCTGTAGCAGATCTGGCCATGAAAACTGATGCCCCGACTGCTGCTACTGTAGCGGATCTGGCCATGGAGATTGAAAATTCCGATCTCGAAATTCTAGCTACAGAAGCTACTGTACCTAGTCCCACAGTCTCTGATACCGCTACCGCTGTTGATAACAGTATGGAAACGGCGACTGCATTGGAAACCCCTCGGGATAGCCAGGATGCTCGACTCCCCTCTCCCGCCTCACCTAAGGCTTCAGCTACACCTTCGGCTTCAGCTGAGCTTTGGAAAGGTTTTGTTAAGGAAGCTTCAGTCAAGCTTTTCCCGAAAGAGAAACCCTTTCTACTCGACTCAGGAGAACCATGTGTCACCATTCCTAATGTCGTTGTGGAGAAGAACAAGAAGGCTTGGGAATGCTTTATTATAGGCCAGTTCTATGATGAAGCGCCTGCCCGAGGAGCAGTTCATGCGATTGTGAATGGTATCTGGAGCAAACATCGCAGGGACATCACTGTCTCCAAAATGGATAACCAGGCGTTTCTCTTCCGAGTCCCCTGCCCTCACGCCCGTCGTCGCATCTTAAGCCAGAGTCTATGGCAGATCGATGGCCTCTCAATGTTTGTGGCGAAGTGGTCTCCGGGTATACAACAAGTCAAACCTGAACTTAAGATGGTGCCTGTTTGGCTTGAATTCAGAGGAGTTCCGTTACAGTTTTTCAATGCTGATGCTTTGAAGGAGATAGCAG
This sequence comes from Raphanus sativus, assembly GCF_000801105.2. Classification (NCBI taxonomy): domain Eukaryota; kingdom Viridiplantae; phylum Streptophyta; class Magnoliopsida; order Brassicales; family Brassicaceae; genus Raphanus; species Raphanus sativus. The sequence continues at coordinate 3,353 of NW_026616023.1, forward strand.
GAATGGTGGGTCACCCGGTATGCCTCCATCCGTCAACGGAGCAGCTCACAAACATTGAAGTGGCTAAGGTTTATACTGTTATCGATCCTAGGAAACCACTCCCGGAATTCGTTAATGCTCGGTTCGAAAGTGGTGACACTCGCCGCATATCTGTCTCTAGCCCTTTCCTCCCATCGTTGTGCTCTTTTTGCAAGAAGGTTGGGCACTCCATAAACCGATGCAAGACAGCACCGAAGACTTGCACTCTCTGTAACTCCGTAAAACATCTAACAGTTGAGTGTTCAAGATACAAGCGAGAAAAGGCTAAAGGGAAGGCGCCTATAAAAAGCTTACTTCCGATTGTGCCGCAGACCAAAGCTGAATACAGACCAGTAGGGGAAAAGCGCACAGGGACTTCTGTATCTTCCGATGCTCCCGCTAAAAATACCGCGCCTCAGCCGAGTAAAAAGACCGGGAATCTGTCTCGAACTCCTCCACCTCCACAAGGACCCTCCTCCCCTCCACGTCATGTCAAGGTGATGGAGAATAGACAGAGATCTTTGTCCCCCACCATCAAACGCCCTCAGCGGACACAGTCTTCGATCAGGTCTGCTTCAGTTGAGTTCACTAATCTAAGGGAGGGTGGCCTCTTTGTGGACCTGTCTCCTTATGCTGCTGCTCATCAGTCTAAAGACTCACTCTCTTCTGACCACTCCTCTGGCCATGTGTCTGATGGTAGTAATTATTCAGGAGATGAGGACAATCCAGATGATGGAAATGATAAATATATCGAGGTCATTACCAAGAGGATGAAGAAACAGATGAAAGGAAAGTCTAGGGGTGGAGGCCCTTTAATCCTCTAACTTTTGCTTCTTATATGGATCTTTTTTGTTGGAATATAAGAGGAATAAATGATTCTGTAAAGCGGAGAGGTTTTAGGAAATGGATGCGGAAGAATAAACCCATTTTTGGTGGTCTCGTCGAGACACATGTACAGCTACCTAAGTCGGATAATGTTTTGAATTCTATTTTACCGGGTTGGTCTTTTCATGGTAACTACAACCACGCGGAGCTTGGTAGGATATGGGTGGTGTGGCACCCGTCGGTTAAAGTCAGGATTATCTCGAGTTCTCACCAGATGACTAATTGTGTTGTGAGACTCCCTCAGATCAAAAAGGAGATCTTTGTCTCCATTGTTTACGGTTCCAACTGCAGAATAGAAAGACGCATGCTTTGGAGTGAGTTGGAAGCATGTTCAGTCTCACAGTTTGCAGTAAATATCCCTTGGATTATTCTCGGAGACTTTAATGAGATCCTAGACCCATCAGAGCACTCCAAGGCTGATCAGTTCTCTTTCTCTCGGGGCATCAGGGATTTCAAAGAGTGTATTGATAGTTCTGCCCTGTTTGATCTTCCTTACTGTGGGAATTCTTTTACCTGGTCCAACGGGCATGTATCAAAGAAGCTGGACAGAATCCTCACTAATGCATCATGGCTTCAAGAGTTTCCGGAGTCTATCGGAGTTTTTGGAGTCCCGGGAATCTCTGATCATAGCCCGTGTTGTGTCTTCTTGGATCAATCAAGGCCAAAGCAGAAAAGACCTTTTAAGTTCTTTGCTCACTTGAATCAACACGAGGAGTTTGTTGAGATCCTTCGAAACTGTTGGAATTCTTTTGATTTTCATGGAACCAATCAGTTAAGGGTCTCCAAAAAGCTAAAGGAGCTTAAAGGAATTATCAAATCGTTCAACAGAGAGCATTATTCACAATTGGAGCAACGAGTGGAAGCTGCTTTTTCAGAGATGTGCAGTGCTCAAGAAAATGCTCTTACAAGCCCCGGTTCTTCTTCTTCCCAAGCAGTGAGAGAAGCACATAACCGCTGGCATGTGTTGGCAAAGGCAGAAGATTCGTTTTTAAAGCAGAAATCTCGTGTTCGGTGGTCTGCTGAGGGGGATGCTGGCACTGCTTATTATCACAGGGTTATTAAGACAAGACAGGCTCAGAACCAGATTGTCTTCCTCTTGGATAGGGATGGAAAAATCATTGATCAGATTGAAGACATAAAGAAGCATACTGTGGATTACTACTCTATTCTTTTAGGTGGTCCTTCATCATCAGCCGCTCCATCTCCATCAACCATAGCCTCCTTCCTACCTATTCGCTGCTCTGCGGAAGCTGTGGACCTTCTTGCAGCAGAGTTTAGTGAACCAGAAATTCAAGCAGTGTTCATGAACCTTCCTAAATCTAAAGCCCCTGGACCAGATGGATACCCGGCAGAGTTCTTTAAAGCAAACTGGACTGTGGTGGGTAAAGACATGATCGCAGCAGTTAAAGAGTTCTTGTCAACGGGCTGTCTTCTGCAGCAATGGAACTCGACAATCATTTCCCTGATCCCGAAGAAGTCCAATGCAAACCGAATGACTGAATTTCGCCCGATTTCCTGCTGCAACACTGTGTACAAGGTAGCTTCGAAACTCTTGGCAAACAGACTCAAGGCTGCTCTCCCGAAGCTCATTTCATCTGCTCAATCAGCTTTTGTCCCGGGCCGTCTTCTTGTTGAAAATGTTCTCTTAGCAACAGAGCTTGTCGCTGGGTATAAATGGAAAGACATATCCAAGCGATGCATGCTAAAGGTGGATCTGCAGAAGGCGTTTGATTCTATCAACTGGGACTTCATTTTAAACACTCTTGAAGCCCTAGACTTCCCAAGTCATTTCCGCCAGCTAGTATCTCAGTGCATAACGACTACCAGATTTTCCATCTCTGTCAATGGTGAACTGTGTGGATACTTCAAGGGAACGAAGGGACTACGCCAGGGTGACCCTCTCTCTCCCTATCTTTTTGTGATTGCGCTTGAAGTGTTCTCTCAGATGATAAATGCGAAGTTTAGAGCTGGGGATATTGGGTACCACCCGAGGACAGCAGAGATTGAGGTGACCCATCTAGCCTTTGCTGATGACCTTATGATATTTTTTGATGGTGAGAAAAGCTCCCTTGCTAATATAGTTGATACTATGGAGTTATTTGCTACTTGGTCTGGCTTGAGGATGAGCAAAGAAAAGACGGAACTCTTTGTAGGGGGTTTGAACCGGGATGAAACCACTGAGTTGACAACTCTTGGTTTCTCTTTGGGCTCAATGCCGGTCCGCTACTTGGGTCTCCCTCTAATGCATCGTAAGCTGCGTATAAATGAGTACAGGCCACTCTTGGTGAAGATCTCAGGTCATTTCACGGCTTGGTCCTCTAAGAAACTCTCTTATGCTGGTAGAGCTGAGCTGATTAAATCGGTTATCTATGGAACTATAAACTTCTGGACTTCTGCCTTCGTTCTGCCTAAAGGTTGCCTGCAACAAATTCAGAGTTTGTGCACGCGCTTCTTATGGACTGGAAATGTTGTTGATCGTGGAGTAGCGAAGATCTCATGGAGTACAGTTTGTTTACCCAAGAAGGAAGGGGGGCTTGGTTTCAGAAATCTGGAAATTTGGAACAAGACTCTCTGCTTGAAGCTTCTCTGGATGTTGTTTATTCCTAACCCATCCCTCTGGGCTTCATGGATAAAAAAGTACAAAATTGGGGATGAGAATTTATGGAGTTTAGAAGCTAAAAAAGCGGGGTCCGGGACTTGGAGATCTCTCTTAAACTTGCGACCCCTAGCTGCTAATTTCTTGAGAGCAGAGGTTGGTAATGGTGAAAGTATCAGCTTTTGGTGGGATATTTGGACCCCTCTTGGCAGGCTGATCGATTTGTTCGGTGACACAGGTCCTCGTGAGCTCTCAATTCCTCTGTTTGCTTCAGTTGCAGATAGTTGTGATGGAAATGGATGGAGACTGAGAGGTGCTCGCTCACCTGCTGCAGAGAGCCTCCAAATTCATCTCACAGGCATTCAAGTGCCAACTACCTCAAACACAAAGGACGTCTTCTACTGGTTTGTTGATGGCGAGAACTTACAGAAATTCTCTGCCTCTCGCACGTGGGAGGCGATTAGAAACAGAGTTCCTGAGGTCACTTGGTCTAGCAGTGTCTGGTTTAAACTGGCAACACCTCGACATGCTTTTCTAATGTGGATTGCTCAGAATGATCGGATGCCAACAAGAGTGAGGCTAGCTAGCTGGGGCCTAGGCGTCTCAACAACCTGCTGTCTCTGTGATTCATCGCCAGAAACGCGAGATCATCTACTCCTGCGCTGTCGCTTCAGTGAACAGGTTTGGGTGTTGGTACTTAGAAGAATGGGATATACTCACTCTTGCTTCATCACTTGGACATCTTTTATTGAGTGGTTATCTCTTAGAGACTCCACTGCCCCTCTCATACTTAAAAGACTTGTTGCTCACGCAACTATCTATAGTATCTGGGGGGAAAGGAACAAGCGTCTACACGATGGCATCTTATCTACTCCTCAAATGATTTACAGGCTCATTGATCGCAACATCAGAGACACAATCTTGGGGAAACAGAACAGCAAGAAGAGCTTCAAAAACCTTATGCTATCATGGCTAAGGAATGATTAAAAGCCTTCTATTTTGGGTCACACTTTGTTTTTATTCTTTTTGCCAAAGTGCATCCCATCTAGCTTATTTTATTTTGTAAAGTTTACAAACTCTGCTCATATTTATATGAAATTCAAATCCTTGGCAAAAAAAAAAAAAATGTATATTTGAATCATGTAACAAACTTTACTCGGTTAAGAAGTTCATTTCATTTCCACTCAATAGACAGAGGGGAGAATTTCATGTTATGTTTCTCAACGTGCATCTATCTGAGAGAAGAGTGCGTAATCTGATCTAGAGTTCTCGATGAAGAAGAAGGTTTAAGCTCAACCCACAAATTTTAGATATTATTTTGCCATGCCAAGAGTATCAAGTATCAACGACGTTGTAAAGAAACTGCATAAAATGTATTCTCAAATGCATCTTTAGTGAACAACTTTTGCATATTATAATGAAGCGTCTTGGCTACAGACCCATCCTTTTTCATACTTGGACAGCTCTGTTTGAATGGCTAGAAATCACTGATACATATGTCCTAAAACACTGAAATGTATTGCTTCCCAGGCTACAGTCTACAACCTCTGGGCGGAAAGGAATAGGAGACTGCATCTCTAGGGATCGTCTTTTCCTTAGGCCACATTCAAAGTCATTGATCGTCTCATCCGTAACCTCATCCACGCAAGGAAGTACCACGAGAAATTCAAGAATCAGATGCATCTTTGATTAAAGCATGCTTAACAAAATTTTGTCGCTCTGTTTTGGCTTCAACGCCTATGCCTTTTCGTTGTTTTTTATTCTTTTTTGGCATTGAAAGTCTTAACCGCAAAACTCTTTGTATTCATACAACTCGGCTTCAAGTTTTATAATATTCACATACCTATAAATATGTATTTTCAAAGGAAATTCAATTTTTATCCTTTTTAGGAACACCATGCATTACATCACAAGTAGCAAAGATATCTGGACAGTAACAATAACATCCTGGGACAGTGGCCGAAATCCAAACTATAGTTAGACTGCATGTTAAGCACGCATTAATTTTGAAAGGTAATTGCATTTAATGATTTAAATGTCAAGTAAGGTAAACTTTCGACCAAATTCATATCAGCCCAGTTTAAAAATACTAATTAATTAAATGCAGTTTCTTTACAAAAATTGTTTCACAAATGAATGGGACTTCGTTAGAAAGTTATATAATTATATATGTGTAGTTTCTTTGACTTTTTCTGTTGGCAGTTTTCTACATCTTTTAAAACAGAAATCTGTAACTCGGTTGATAACATATACTTTTGGCTTTAATCATAACAACAAAATCAAAAATAAAAGTTCAAAAATATTTTTCATTAATATAAATGTCAATTTTCTTAATTAGATGTTACTCTGATCCTTCAAGTAGTGTCTCGCTTTACAGTAGTTAAAAGTTAAAACTGTAAAGCTTTCTAAGTAAAATAATTATATATAAATATTTTGGGTACTTCTCTAAAATGAGTCATTTTAAGTTCTTGTCACTAAAATAGTCTCTAATAAAAAATGATTAAAATAAATTTCATTAAAGAGGCAAACTATATTTCTATTCCTTGTTTTATAGATATATAAATATAAACAAATAATAAAAAAACAGTAAATTATTTTTGTAGTTTCAAATTATATGTTTTCAAATTAAAATTTTTTTAAAAAAATTTCAATTTTTTTTTAATTCTTAAATGTTTTTTGAAACTATTTTAAAAAATGTAATCTAATTCTTGAATATTTATTCATTTTTAAAAATTATAAACCTTATCTCAAACACCCTCACCTTTAACTTTAAACCCTAAATCTAGATAAGTTAATTGTAGGGATATAAACTTATATTTATCATTTAATTAAAGAAATATGTATATATGTATATATGTGTAGACAAAACAAACTATGCATGTGTATATATGCTTAATTGACATTTTTTGAGTAAGAAAAAGTAAGAGTTGGAGAAAATTGAATGTGATACTAGATAGCTAGATAGATACATTTTGGTGTAAATATATACACGAATGTAACTATTTACATAAGGATGAAGAAGTTTTGTAACTGACGAACTAAAAACCATTTAAAGAAAATTTGAAATAGACGTACGATGGAAGTTGGAATCTCATTTATATATTAGAAAAAAAAAAGAAGAAAAATGTACATTCGGTGGAGCTTTGCCATACAAATAGAAAAGCAAAAGTATCGAAACCCAGAATCATATCATTCCTATAACAGACGTACCTATATACTATGACGACTGCGTCGATCATATGATTCTTATGTACTTATTATACGCTAGATATTTACATATTAAGGCAAGAAAATGTTCTCATTATTAAATAAAATGCATATAATTTGCGTATATAGCTTAATTTGGTTTACAACTGAAAAGTAGCGATTAGAAAGTTGAAACAAATTTTAAGTAGTTTTACTCGATTTTGACCCGCGCTTTTGAAGCGCGGGATATTTTACGATAAAAAATTTTACTAATAATTTAACAAACATTTTGGTTATTTTTAAAGAGTGTGTATTTAAAATATTTTTGTATTTAAATCAGTATTTTTAAATTCAATCCGATTGTGATTATACCGGTTAATCCGGAGATCTGACAATTCAATTTATGTTTTTAAAATATTCATATTAAAAAATCACTAAAACCCGAGACTAACCGATTGAACTGATGGATGTCCGATATGTAATCTAATTGGATTTAAATTGTAATAGTTTCATAATTTGTAATTTTATAATCGAAATTTTAAAGTTCACTATTTTGCAATTTATGAAATTATGACGTTTCTACAAAATTTTAAAGAGAAAATGATAGATATAAAATAACTAAGATTAATTATTGTATTATTTGGAAACATTGATAATAGTATAAAAAATATATTGTTTGGAAACATTGATAGTAGTATAAAGAAATAAGTATATTGTTTGAAAACATGGATAGTAGTATAAAGAAAGGAACATTAGTGACTTAATGTATGTTTAACTATAAAGTATAAAAGTGTATTTAATTTAAAAACTTACAAAATAAATGTTAGGTCCAACAGAATGTTAATGTTTCTGTTTTAATAAGATGGATGGGTAGGTTTTATAATAGTAAATTTGACATGCATTTCTTTGCCACCCATTTCCAGCGATGAAATAGTAAATTTGACATGCATTTCTTTAGTGCTTAATTAATTGTCCAAAGTTTTCTTTGAAGATTAATCTGACCCGGTTTTAAATATTTTCGTTATTCACTATGTCTCCGGTTATCTAAACACAAATCTTGTATCATTAAGGCATTCAAATCACATAAAACATACGAATTTTTTAAGTCCAAAGACTCTAACGCCTAACCATAGTTTGCTAAGGAGTAATTTATAGGTAAGCAACCCTTTCTGCTAGTACACCGCTGTAAATTAATTTATCAGTCGGTTATTGTTTTCTTTTACATTTAATTTGCATATTTTAATTTGTTATTCAAAAATTAAGATCCAAAAGTAGTTTTAGCTCTACGAAGACAATTCCATAAATCTGTAGTTATATAGATTCTCGAAGAATTATGCATAAATCGTGTAGTAACTTCAGTTTCAACTTCTCAGAAACCCTATTAGCTAAACTAATATAATAACATAAACAAACCAGAACTTTTCTGAAATTAATACTAATTGTGAAAAGAAGTTGGGAGTCTCTCTTGAGATTCCAAAAAGTAAATAGGGATTTACATTTCAATTTGCTATATGTTGGACGAACTTGAGATTCTGATATAAACGCAACAACCCTAATAATAATAATAAAAAAAACGGGATCTCTATGAACAGAACACACACACACAAGTAGAAATGAAAAAAAAAAAATTAGACGAACAGAAGAAATATAGCCAAAATTGAATTAATCCCACAAAACAGATAAAAAGAGAAACATCGGGTATTTCGGAAATCAAACGTACCATAAAAAAATGGAAACCCTACTGTGAATTTTCAGATGGAATTAAAGAAAAAATTTAGGGTTTAAGGGTGCTACAGTCAACGGGTGAAACTACGAACATGATCTAATCCACAATCATCCCTTTTCATCTTCATGAAAACAACAGAGAAAGAAAGTTAATTAGATCATGCTGGCAGCTTCATCAGATGCCTGTGCGCCATACACTTCACCGTATCAGATCTAGAAAAGAGAGAGAACTTAAGGAAAAAAGGAATCAATTTTCTGTAGCTAGGGTTTTCTCGTGTACTCAGTTTCATCAATGAAGTGGAGACGGTCTTTAATATAGAAGAGATAGAGGAGATCGTGAAGGAGGGTTGGGGGTAGATAAGAGATAGAATATGTTTAAGAGAGGTCATTTTTACAATTAAACCAAAGTATGTGGGTCGAAAGTGAAAACAAGTAAGGGAAAAAAAATAACGAATAAAAAAAAAAAGGCGTTAAAGAAATGTGGTCCAAAGTGGAACGGTGAATAAAATTGAATAATATCACGCCGATTCTCCAAGCCTCATACACTCTTCTCACTTGCAGAGACAGATTAGGTTTGTATGTTGTGTTTGCTTGCTTCTGTAACTCTGTTAATTACCTCTTCATTTTGATGGGGACCCTTCTTTTCCTTTTTCTTTCTTTTCTATTGTAAAAGTTAATAATAACACTAATTCCAATAGTTTACAAAAAAAAAAATAACACTAATTCCATTGAGTAATAGTAGTACCCAAATTATATTTCTATTACTTAATGAGATTAAGTGTACTAGAAGAAGATATTTGTTAATTAACTGGATGTTCCTTGAAACTTCTACCACTTTTGACTTACTAATCAGGGTTTTAATTTTTCTGTTTTTATAGTTTATAACAAATTAGTGTATTATGGATATGATATCTAGTTATCAAATGTTTTTAGAACCTTTTTAATAAGACATTTGCCCGTTTAATCAGCCAGTCAATTATAATTTTACACTTGTGTAAGTGTGAGAAGACTGAATGTCTATTCATCGATCCGTTCTTAATTCTTAGTTAATTTAGATTGAAGAATACATATGTGTTCGAAATGTGTTACTTTATTAGGCATATAATATATTCAGAACTACGGCTATATTTGCAATGGAGAAAAAACAGTTTTCTTCTTGGCATATTCGATCGATTAAAGACTTTAAATTTGATTCATCATGATATTTTTATATAGTTTTCAATATATTCTAACGCGTAGGACATACATCTTTAAAAGTTAATCTGCACTATAATTAGGAAATAGTGGCTTTAGTTAAGACCTAGCTAAGTCATGAAAAAGTGAAGTTACACATGCATAAAGTATAACCTACTGGAACTCTTAGACTATATAATTTATGTGAAGCATTACATTTCCTGGCTTCTATAAGCTTATCGTGCATGATTGCTACTTTAAATCTCTCTCACATACAAATAAATCATTTTATATCTTTCAATGTACTTTGTTCCACCTAATTTCATTGCATACTTAACTTGCAAATATCTTACTAATAAAAGTTCACAATTGTTTTCTAATTTTGAGAAAAATCATAAAATCACTTCTGATGTAAATAACTTAATTAGCGTGGATACTGTATGTACATTTTATATAATTTACATTGTAATGCTCTTTTTAAAAATTATAAACATGTTTTTATGATAAGCTAAGAAAGTTATAAGCTATAGTATTTCTGTAGAGAAAAGGCTTAAACCCTGGTATTTGAATGTAATTATCACCAATACATGTGAGACCTAATTGAGCTCATATGGAATGTTCCAATGATCTATTTTAATTGATTTATAAATTACCATCTATATTTATTTACTCAAGTGCTAGTCTTTGTAAAAAAATAAACTAGCTTCTGAAAAGTAAATTATGTACGATGTACATGCTAAGTTACCTACTGCACATCTGTTACAACAATTTGTTCTTGTAGTCTACCACTATGCAGATACCCTGGTATAGAAAGTAATATAGATGTTACACCAACTGGTTTTTTATATTATACAAAACATTCAATAAAAAATGTGAAAACGATGTTGTTTAATAATATATTGCTTCATATGTATAGAAAGTGAAGTGAATAATAAAACAACTTTCCTAAAAAAGATTCCTTATCACTAACAATGGGATGATACCATTTCTATGCAAAACTTACCCTAAATTCGATAAGTTCTGGGCAAGCTGATGGGTCTGTGACAGCTACGCGATATTGCAACCTATTGAAAATTATTGATATGGACAATGTTTGATAACGACGTGCTGTATTTGGTAGAGAAATACCAAGTAAAACTTCTGATTGATTTAGAAGTTGTATTTCCCATTTTTTTTATAATATGGTTTTAGTTTGGTACCATAAATTTACTCACACCAACGAAGCTGCTGCTGAAGTAAAGTTTCCAGTTTTATGTGTCATGGCCTGCCTGAAAAAAAAATCCTTTTAATTTGTATAAATTCTGTGAATATCAATGTATTAACTAAAAATATATGATTATTGAGGCCGAAACTCTCTCAAATACCACCAGGCTAATATATCGATCTTCCGGTTAAACAGAAAGTACTTAAATAAAAATCATCAAGCTAATAAAACGATTCTACAGTTGGAAATTTCTATAAATTTTGTATGGAGAGAATATTAAACAATTTCTTTTTCTTTTAAGGATTGCCAACTTTGTGAGTTTGTATTGATCGCAAATAATACAAAACTTTCCCATGTGGAACAAATAACAGATAGAACTTTGGTGTCCTATTTAGTAGCTAATTCTCATAAATAATATATGATACTCTTATATTACAATGAAATGATTGTAGTTTTTCGTCGGTGCGTATGTATATATGTAACAAAAAAAAATGTTTGCAAAATGAGAATTTTGATAAATCTCTGTAATATATTATATATGTGTGGAGAGAGAGAGAGAGAGAGAGAGAGAGAGAGAGAGAGAGAGAGAGAGAGAGAGAGAGAGAGAGAGAGAGAGAGAGAGAGAGAGAGAGAGAGAGAGAGAGAGAGAGAGAGAGAGAGAGAGAGAGAGAGAGAGAGAGAGAGAGAGAGAGAGAGTGTGTGTGTGTGTGTACATGGGAAGAGTTAAAAAGGAAGCATGCTTGAACAAACAGAGAGAAGATCCAAATGTTGCTTTCCAGCCTTTAACAAACGTATCACCCACATTACTGCCACTGCTACATAAATTGGAGGAGGGATAGCGAAAGATCTTATGATGATCATCATCATGATATATCGATATCGATGATAAATTGATGATGCTGGCTCCGGTGTGTGTATATACATGTATTTGTAACTTGTACGTACGTAGATCATGGAGTTTACTAAACCGGCGACGTTTGGTGGGTCGAAGTGGGGTTGGTGCATCTGCAAGTGGGGCTGAGTCTATGTGTAATAGGATATGCAGCATTTAAATGGTCCCCTTCTGTTCTTCTTGTAAAAAGAAATTAGTGTTTACTGATAAGGAAAAATCCCATTTATAGATTCACACGCATAAAATGCATACTTTGAAATTGTGAAATGTACATATGTAGATTGTGTGCTTCGAACACCTATGAAATATAAATCTATACAATAGACACAATTAAACCCTAATTTATCATGATTTGATTACTCCTAGAGGTTTATTATAGTACATATGAATCTTTCATGTATATAACCAAAATTATATTCTTTGGTTCATACGATGGATAGTTCATTAAATTTTTCTTAAAAAACAGCAAAGGCGATGATGGTATATAATACAAGTGCATGTAATATGCTAAGAAGTGAGAGGAGAATAAAATGTATACAATATATCATATATAAAGTTTGTAAATATCAAAAGAAAGTATATAAAATGGTTCTTTTGTAATCCACGTCTTTTGATAGACGAGAGATGCGTTGGTACCCATGTGCTGTGCTCTTTTAATCGATCCACTTCTGTCTATATCTAGCCAACCATGCACATTCCAGATATACCTTTCCAATAGAGAGCTTCTATAATTCCTTTTAAATCGGTGTGATATAATTAAGTTTATATGCACAATAAAGTGAGATAGAGGAAGATATACATATGACCACAACAATATTTTCGACTAAAAAAAAAAAATTCGAGTAAATGTTAAATTATTCAAGTAAAAACGTTTGTAGTCTTGTTGCTAAAAGTGTTTAAACCAGATAATATAATCTAAAATTTACAAGAAGCTCATGGATTATCTTGAAGCAAATTATGCATTCATTGCTCCATCATATGAATGCGCACCCCCCCCCCCCCGGGTGCGAACTGATGAAATTTGATTGTGGGGCCTATTATACACTGCTTATAGTAGTCTTTGCCGGTTGAAGAGGTAATTCGCCATGCCTTTTTCATTGCGCTCTCACAAAATAGAGTGCAATGTTGTCTGAAAATGTATTCAGAAGAAATAGATGAATCAAGCCATGTGTTTTATCGGTTAGAAGTCGAAGTATTCCATTACAATGGTTTGTATATGTGAAGGGAGCAAATGTAGAGTACGACTCTTCCACGCTTTCTCCTAGCATTGACACTAAAATTATAGGTCTATTGTGAAGGAGCATTGCATAGGATGCATGAGCTTGCCATTTGAGAGTTCTAGTGCAGGGTTATGTCATGTTGAAAGCGATCGTGTGTTGCAAGCCAAACATAAAAGAATATTTTCAGAGTGTTGAAAGAGAACCAAACTCCTTAACACCACTGCATTGTTGCCTGCGCCACATATAATCATGGTAATTTGCATATTTACATTGCTGGATCGATATTTGTCTTCCAAGGTGGGACCAAGAAATATTCATGCAAAACGGCTATATTCTCTCTCTAAAAAGTGCGATCTAAAGGCGATCTCTACCTGCAACAGTGCCTCTGCTCTCGGCGGCCCACCGTCGCCTCATCCGGCGTCGGACCCTCAGTGAACTCTCGGCGCCGTCTCCCCCGCGCGAGATGAAGAAGAAGAAGCCCAAAAAATCACCGGCCAAGTCTCCGACGAAATCCCCTCCGAAATCGTCTCAGATAAAAGCCATCCCCTCTGTAACTGAATCGTCTCAATCTGACCTCGAGGTGGTTTCCGATGCTCCTGTGGACGGCTCTGCTGTCACGGTTGCTCAACCACCGTGCGAATCCTCAGATCCGGGCTCGATTGAAGCCGAAATCTCGACGAAGGAGATAGTGATCGCCGACGAAGCGGCTGATCCACCTCCTTCTCTCGTCGAGGCTTCCCCCTCCATCCAAGAGTTGAGCTCCTCCGGTGCGCCGCATAGCTCCTCTGTCTCCTTACTGGATGTTCTGGCCATCTCTCCCGATGAGCTAGAAGCCATTGTTCCGGTACATGTAACTGATACTGAAGCTGAAGCTCAGACGGAGGTATCAAATTCGTTAGCGGCTATTACTGTCTCCTCTGTGGATAATACTGAAGGAGTCCATCCAAGCTCCAAAGAAGGGCTAAATAACGAAGTGAAAGGGTCTTCTCAGTGTCAAGTAGAAACTCCGGCTGCCACAAATTCAGAGATAAACCTCGAGCAGCAGAGTAAGCTAAATACTCCGGTAAATGAAGATCTGAAGAAAACCCCACCAGCAGCCTCTCCGAAGCATCCCGTCAGTCCTGCAGATGACTGGTGTGCCCTCGCTAAAGGCTATGGCAAGAAACTATCTAGGAAAGGTGAGGCTTTTGTGTTACCATCTGGTGAAGCCTGCATAAAGATCCCAAATTCTGTGATTGAGAAAAACAGGAAGTCTTGGGAGCCTTTTGTTTTAGGGCATTTCTACTCGGATCCGCCTTCTCAGGGAACGCTCCACAACATAGTTAACGGCATATGGAGCAAGCAGTACAGAGACATCTCAGTTTCGAAAATGGAGGGTTTTGCCTTTCTGTTTAGGATTCCAAATGCCACAACTCGTCACAGAGTAATCAATCAGCGTCTATGGCAGATAGAGGGACAGACTATGTTTGTGGATAAATGGGAACCAGGAGTAGTTCCTACTAAGCCGGAGCTGACCTCGGCGCCCATTTGGTTGGAGCTCAGGAAGGTGCCTTTTCAATTCTTCAATGAGGATGGCTTGGAAAGGATTGCAGGTTTGGTTGGGCACCCGAAGTTTCTTCATCCTACAACTGCAAACAAAACTAACCTGGAAGTGGCAAAGGTCTTTACCATCATCGATCCACGGAAGCCACTGCCGGAGGCGGTAAATGTTCAGTTTGATTCAGGGGAGATCAGCAGGGTGCTAGTTTCTAGTCCGTGGATGCCGCCGGTGTGCGAAATCTGCAAGGAGATCGGTCATGTATCCAGAAGATGCCCCTCAGCGATTAAAGCTTGTCCTCGTTGTCACTCGGAGAAGCACAGCTTAGCGAAATGCCCTCTGAAGCAGCGTGATGAGTCAATTGGTAGAAAGACTAGAAGGGGGCGATCGAAAGTCAAACAGGTTTGGAAAGAAGTGGACCAGACGGACACTAGAACCCCTGCCGTCTCCTCTGAACGCGTAGTGAACCAAGGGACTTCAGAGAAGATTCAACCGAAGCAATCAGCTCAGATTGTACTTCCACATGACTCGAAGCTTGGCACCGAAACTGATAAGGTCGTTGGGGAGTCGAGTGGCACTACTTACTATCTCAGATCGGCAAGGCAGAAGAGCGGCTCTGCAACGTCTCGTTCATCGCAAGACTTGCAACCTGATTCTTCGGATGTGGAGACTTCGGACTCTGACCTGGAGGAAGGTGAACTGAGTAACCATGACCTGGAGTTGGGTTTCGAGCTGGTGAGAAATAAGAAGAAATTTTCAGGTCTTAAAAGCAAAGGCCAGAAGGGTGATCGGGGCAGGGGTCCCAAACTAAACTGATTAATAATGTCGACGGATATTTTTTGTTGGAACGTTCGCGGATTAAATAAGTATAGTCACCGCATCGGATTAAAGAAATGGTGTAGGAAGAATTCTCCTCTTTTTGGTGGCATCCTTGAGACTCATGTGAAGCAACTCAAGATGAATAAGTTTCTGCCACAACTTTTTCAGGGATGGTCTGCTGATGATAACTATCTTTTCTCTCCTCTTGGGAAAATTTGGATTGTTTGGCATCCATCTCTTCTGGTTACTGTTCTTTCAAAGTCGCTTCAGATGATTACTGCAGAGGTCACTTGGCCGTCTTCATCTCAAGCGACAGTGGTAATCTCGATTGTCTACGCATCGAACGATCCTGCAGAGAGATCTCTTCTTTGGGCTGAAATTACGGACCTCGCAACTACGCAGGGATTGGATTCAAAGCCATGGCTGATCATGGGAGACTTCAACCAAATCAGGGACCCATCTGAACACTCCTTGATTCCTACTTTAAACATGGATAAAAGAATAAGAGATTTTAACCAATGCCTCTCTGATGCAAATTTAAATGATCTTAATTTCAGGAGCACTACTTTTACTTGGTGGAATAAGCAGAAGAAATCTCCATTAGCCAAGAAACTGGACAGGAGCCTGGTGAATGACGAGTGGTACTCTGTTTTTCCATCATCAGTGGCGTTTGTTGGTGCTCCGGACTTCTCCGATCATGCAGTCATTTCGATCACACTAGAGCCTAACAGGTTGAGATCAAAGAAGCCTTTCCGGTTCTACAACTTCCTCACTCAGAGCAAGGAGTTTCTCCCAACGATCTGTGCTGGCTGGTACTCTTTCAACATTACTGGCTCTGCGATGTACATGGTTTCTAGGAAGTTGAAGCTTCTAAAAAAGGTGATCACGGATTTTAGCAAACAAAACTACTCAGACTTGGAGAAAAAAACAGCACATGCCCATGAGAAGCTGTTGCAAGCGCAGGCTAACATGCTCTCCCTCCCTTCAACTACTAATGCTGTAACTGAGTCGCAGGCTCAAGATGAATGGGATGAGCTGTCAGCTGCTGAAACCTCATTCTTCTTTCAGAGATCGAGTATCCAATGGCTAGCTTGCGGGGATGGCAACTCAACTCTATTTCACAGATATGCAGCTGCAAGGCAAGCGTCAAATCACATCCACTTTCTATTTGCTGGAAATGGTGAGCGGATTGAATCTCAGTCGGGTATCCAAGACCTGTGCATCAACTATTTTTCGGACCTGTTTGGAAGCACTGTCACGCCTCCTATGTTCATACAAAGCGACTTGGATATGCTGTTTAACTTCAAATGCTCAGAGACTCAGGCTGCTGCTTTCGACAAGGATTTCACAAAAGAGGATATCAAGAATGCTTTCTTCTCCTTGCCTAAAAATAAATCTGGCGGACCGGACGGTTACTCAGCAGAGTTCTTCATGGCTGCTTGGTCTATTGTTGGTGCGGAGGTTACAGAAGCAGTGTTAGAATTCTTCAGGTCTGGCAAGCTTCTAAAACAGTGGAACGCGGCAAACCTTGTCCTCATCCCTAAGAAGCTAAACGCTTCACTGACGACAGATTTTAGGCCCATCTCTTGCCTAAACACGCTGTATAAGGTCATTTCTAAGCTGCTGGCCTCCCGGCTAAAAGAAATATTGCCTCTTATGATATCAAAGTCGCAGTCTGCATTCCTTCCAGGGCGCTTGTTAGCGGAGAATGTGCTACTGGCCACGGACTTCGTAAATGGATACCACACTCAGTCTCTCACACCAAGAGGGATGTTGAAGGTGGACCTGCGGAAGGCTTTCGATTGTGTTCGTTGGGACTTTATAATAGCTACTCTGAGAGCTCTAGCAATCCCGGAGAGTTACATTGGGCTAATATCGGAATGCTTATCCACAGCATCGTTTTCAATCTCTGTGAATGGTAACACGAGAGGCTTCTTTCAGAGTACCAAAGGCATACGGCAGGGAGATCCCTTGTCACCGTACCTGTTCGTTTTAGCTATGGAGAGTCTTTCTCGCCTTCTATTATCCCGGTATGAAGCATGCATCATAGGGTATCATCCTAGGACCGAGCAGCTGAAGATCTCGCACCTCATGTTTGCGGATGATGTAATGGTTTCTTTGATGGCACAAGCAACAGCTTGCACGGAATCTCAGAATGCCTTGATGACTTCGCTTCTTGGTCTGGACTTCAAATGAATACATCCAAGACTGAGCTCTTCACCTCGGGTATTGACCAATCCGAATCAGCTGCAATAACTAGCTACGGATTCACTTCTGGTCAGTTACCTATCAGGTATTTGGGACTACCTCTTATGAGCAGGAAGCTTAGAATCTCAGAGTATGCTCCCTTAATAACAAAGTTAACGGCGAGGTTTCAATCTTGGTCGGCAAAGCTTCTCTCCTTCGCAGGGCGTTTGCAACTGCTGAAAACTGTTATTTTCGGAACTGTCTCCTTCTGGCTCTCTTCCTTTATTTTACCAAAAGGCTGCATCAACACCATAGAATCTCTTTGCTCCCGCTTCCTTTGGTCTGGAAACATAGAGAAGAGAGGTATTGCAAAGATTGCGTGGCAAACTGTCTGTCTCCCTAAGATAGAAGGCGGTTTAGGTCTCAGAAGTTTATCGGTTTGGAACAAGGTGCTCTGTCTCAAGTTCATCTGGCTATTATTGTCTAAATCTTCTTCGTTGTGGGCTGAATGGCATTGGAGCACACACTTGACTGAAGGGTCCTTCTGGTCGATCGAGGCGCGCGCAACTGACTCTTGGGTCTGGCGGAAATTGCTCGATCTGAGGCCTCTTGCACTACAATTCTGCAGGACAAGACTTGGAAATGGAAGGACCACCAGTTTCTGGTTTGATGTTTGGACCCCTCTTGGGCAGTTAATGGATTTTATGGGACCTTCGGGACCGAGAGCTTTGAGGATTAGAGAAAACGCAGTGGTGGCTGACGCGACTGCAGGTCCAAATTGGTTGCTTCCACACCCAAGATCCCAAAAGGAAGTCGAGCTTCATATTTACCTTACAACTATGAATTTGCCTCTTCCTTTACATGATAATGATGTGATTGAATGGCATGCTGCTGATCATTCTTCTTCCGTTTTCAGGTCATCCACTACATGGGAGATTTTGCGGCCAAGAGAGGAAGAGAAGGATTGGGTTGATGTTGTCTGGTTCAAAGGGGGAATCCCGAAGCTTGCGTTCACTATGTGGATAGCAAATTATGACAGACTCCCAACCAGAGCCCGACTAGCGTCCTGGGGACTTCAAATCTCACCATCTTGTCCGTTCTGCTCGCGGTTCGATGAAACAAGAGACCACTTGCTCCTGTCGTGTGAATTTAGTATGATTGTGTGGCAGGCGATCCTTATCAGATGCCAACCCCCGCCTGCTATGTTCACTTCTTGGTCGGAACTACTCTCCTGGATTCGATCATCGCCTTCAAAGAGGCTCACTCTCTTGAGGAAGCTGGCTGTGCATTCAGCCATCTTCCACATTTGGAAGCAGAGGAACAACCTAATCCATAATCAAGTGTCCATTCATCCTACTGTGGTGTTCCAAAGCGTGGATAGACAGCTAAGAAATATCATCTCTGCTAGAAGACCAAGGAAACCTTTCGATAAGCTCATGTCAATGTGGTTGCGATAGGCTTCCTTTCTGTTTTTAACCTTTGATCCATCTTGTTTTTATTTTCTTTTTGCCAAGATGGCCCAAGCCTAAGTTGTACTTTGTAAACTTTTGTTCATTATATGATATTTACGGTTTAGCAAAAAAAAAAAAAATATTTGTCTTCCAAGCTATAAAATATAGAATCCTGAATATTTGCAGTTTCACTTTAGTTTTGGAATATATGAATCAAGTTTGTCAAAATTAGCTAAAATTGGGTCAGCAATGCCACGACTTGGAAGCTATAGATGACCAAAAGAAAAATTTATGAGAAAAGGGCAAAAAGAATAATCTTTTTGGGTTGTAAGAGAGCCTAATAATGTTTTCAACTCTTAAGGCCCAAACTAAGAATTGAATCGGGCCTAGAATGGATTCGTATAAAAGATGTCAAAGCGCATATAGGTGGTAGATATTTTCAAGTGGTAGGGAAGATATTTTTCAACAAGCTGTAATCTGACCGTCGATAAAAGTTGTTTGTCACTCCTACGTGGCATGATCTGAACAGTCCAAATCAATAAAACAGTGCCCGTTAAACAGAAAGCGGATTTCAAATAATTTTCAAAACTAAACGTCGTTCATAGAGGCGATTCAGTTCCGACTCCCGCCATATAAAACCCTAAGCAAATCCACTCATAATCTCAAATCCCACTCTCTCACACTCTCGTTTCAAGCTCAGATCTCCACAGCGAAAAATGCTTTCTGCTCTCAAGTAAGCGATCGATCCTTCTTCCTCCTTTCTTCGTTTCGATTTCGCTTTTTCTCTGTAGTTTCCGTGTGTGTATAAACTCTGAATCTCCTCTCGTTTTCTCCCGATGAATCGTAGATCCGAAGAGACGAGCCAGATGCAGATCGTTGAGCGAGAAGAGATCGACGACGATGACGATCTGTTCGAAGCGATCGACAAACGTAAGATTTCGAAATCGATTCTCGCTTCCGGTTGTTGTACTGTTTTCTAGGATCTTCGATTGCTGCTTGTTATCTCCTCTTGTGTCTTGCGAACCAGATCTAGAATCGTTCCTCTAGTTTGCTACAGATTCTCGAATCTCTGCTTGATTTCGATTCTAGTATTGAATCTAGGACACTTATCGACTTCTCCTGAGCATAGATTGTTACTAGATTGCGAATCTAAACCGATCTCATATACTATTTGGTACCGATCGAGTTTTATTTCCTTGTCACAGTGATCGCCCAAGGTATAAACGCTGGAGATGTTAAGAAACTGCAAGATGCTGGGATCCACACCTGTAATGGTCTGATGATGCATACCAAGAAGGTATATAGAAACACACACCTGATATTACTTTGGGTTTACACTATCTAGGATATTGATTGGATGAATGTGTTGTTATAATTGACGCAGAACCTCACTGGAATCAAAGGTTTATCAGAGGCCAAAGTTGACAAAATCTGTGAAGCTGCTGAGAAGATAGTGGTTAGCTTATAATATTCTAAACTTGTTGCTTACAATCAATGTGTCATCTTAAAGCTTTCATGCTTTTGCGTCTTTTTTAATTGTTGACAACATTCTTTCTTCAGAACTTTGGATATATGACTGGAAGTGATGCTCTTCTCAAGGTTAGATTCATTGAATTATACTAAGGTTTAGATGTCTGCCTTGCAATTAAGTCCTGATGCCGAAACGTTGTTTTTGTTTACAGAGAAAATCAGTTGTTCATATCACTACAGGTTGCCAAGCTCTTGATGATCTCTTAGGAGGTATACTAAGTGTTGCTTTTACGGTTTATCAATCTTATCACACTACTCGAAAGTTCTGGTTTGATTTCTCAACAATGCTTGGTAGGTGGAATTGAGACCTCAGCTATCACAGAGGCTTTTGGGGAATTCAGGTGAGAAGCAGAGCCCAGCTCTTTAAGTTTCCTGTCAATAGCTTGTATTCTAATCGAGGTTTGATTTTCACTTCAGGTCTGGGAAAACTCAGTTAGCGCATACCCTTTGTGTCACTACGCAGGTTGGTTTATTTCCTGAAGTCGCAATATGAATGAATTTATATGGTGTTTTCGTTTAACTGTCAAAGGCATGATTTGAGTTTTTTTACGTTCTTTCAACATATATAACCGTTGAGGTCTCTGTCTCTCACTGCTACTAGTACTTATTTATGTGTTGATGTTATGCAGCTGCCCACAAACATGAAAGGAGGGAATGGAAAAGTTGCTTACATTGACACTGAAGGAACCTTGTATCCTTAACATCTTATTAGAGAAATTCTTCTGGTCCATTCTTTATAGCTAGCTTTATGTTTGTATTTCATGTTGTTTTTTTCCTTAACCCTGAAATTTGTAGCCGCCCTGACCGGATCGTCCCAATTGCTGAAAGATTCGGAATGGACCCAGGAGCTGTGCTTGACAATGTAAGCATCATTTTTAAGTTCACATGTTAACACTCAGGACTACAAACGACGTTCACAGTACTTATCATCGGGATGTTAACAGATCATTTATGCTCGTGCTTACACCTATGAGCATCAATTCAACTTGCTTCTTGGCCTTGCTGCAAAAATGTCTGAGGAACCATTTAAGATTCTGGTAAACGAAAAACACATGTCTGCTTATTGTTTGTTTCCAATCAACAAAACTCAACACGAATATGAGCTGAATTTACCATTGTTTTCCAGATTATCGACTCGATCATAGCTTTGTTCCGAGTTGATTTCACAGGAAGAGGGGAACTAGCTGACCGCCAGGTTACTTTTTTGCCTTCCATACGTTACTAACATAAAGAAGATATGGCTTTGCTAAAAAGGATAGCTTCTGTGTTGCAGCAAAAACTAGCACAGATGCTCTCCAGGATAATCAAAATCGCAGAGGAGTTCAATGTTGCCGTCTACATGACCAACCAAGGTTTTGTTTTACACTAGAAAGAAACTAGTGACATGAGAAAATCGATATATTTTTTGAGTTTTTCTTGGTTGCTCTTTTAACTTTTCATTTGGTAATTGCAGTCATATCCGATCCAGGCGGTGGAATGTTCGTATCAGATCCAAAGAAGCCAGCAGGTGGGCATGTTCTTGCTCATGCGGTAACCATCAGGCTCAGTTTCAGGAAAGGCAAAGGAGAGCAACGTGTCTGCAAAGTCTTTGACGCACCAAATCTGCCTGAAGCCGAAGCTATATCCTTTTTTTTTAACAAATCTATCACAACTTGCTATTCATCCGTAATGCATAACTTTGTTTTCCTTAACAAAAGAAATCACGTCTTCCAGATTACTGCAGGAGGCGTTACAGATGCCAAAGACTAGAGCCAGCCTCGAGGAGCTCTTTATGTCTTGTTACTTATTATGCCTGCTTTCTTTCTATTATGAGTAGCCTTATTTTACCCACAGGATTTTACTTGGGAAGTTATTTTCTTACCACGACTGATATTACATCATATGCATTCGCACTGAAGCATACGTTTATGAGTATTTTTATTATTATTATTAGCTTCTTATTACCAAATACAAGCTGCAAATGCACTGAATCAGAAGTTTGTCCTTTATTCGTAGCTTCATGAGCATTAATAGATCCAGAGAAACCTTAGAATGACCAGTGTGAGAAAATCAAGAGAAAGATTGAAACACAGCCAGAGTTCAGGAAAGTGAAAAAAAAGAAGGAAAAGCTCAGCTAAAATCACATTTTAGCCTTTCAGATTTGTTGAGACCAATTCTGAACACTGCCGACTCGAGGCATTGCGCTTTCTTTCTTGGCCTCGGAATCCACTTTGAAAGTCGCACCGCACACCTGACCGGAACTGTCCACCCTTGGTACAGGCTTTAGCTCGTTCAGTGGAAACTCAAAGCTCCTCAATCCTCCAGACGAGGTAAAGAAGCACCCTGCGCATATAACCAACCATATCTGCACTTAGATCCAAGAACAGTGAGGAATGTGTATATATGTCTTCGAAAAACGCCTACCTTTAGGGAATGGCGCAAAGGATTTACCACAACCTTTCTTCACGGTTTCAACATCCTCAGAGATAACGAGATGACCTTCACCATCAGTTCCCCAAAAGAGAGGAACACTGCCATCTGCGTCCTGCAAAACATCCATAATACCTCAGTACAACAATATGTCAGAAGGAAAAGAAAAAAAATCAAACTAACCGCAGCAAGGAAGACATTTTTGGTGGTGCAGTCAAAGAGCATAAACGCAAATCTCCCTTGAAAGTCTCTAACAACTTGGTCGGCAGGGTATGGACCACGGTCTCTGAGGGCTCTGTAGGCTTCGATCACAACGGTGACCTCGGTTGCTGTTTTTGTCAGTCCATATTGCTGTTTAAGGAACGGTATGTTCTCTATATGTCCTTGGAAGATGCAGAACATATCATCATTCACAGCAAACAATCTATACCACAGAATAGGCCATTTTGAAAATCAACAATAAAAAACTCCAATAAGAACACATGATGAAACAATAGATTTATGACTCGGATCTCTCAGTGAACCAAACAAAAAGAACAACAAAGATCCTATATATTTTTCTTGCAGGCAAACACATGTTTAGACATAACTAAAATATCAAATCCATGAATGCAAGAACCTGGGAAGAAGAGGGTTCTGCTTGTCGAGAGTGCAAGCGATGAGACCAGAAGATCCGAGATTGGTGGTGACAGCACCAGGGTAGATGGAAGCGAAGTGGTTTGGTAAGAAGCCATCTTTAAGAGCACAAACAGATCCACCTTCCTGACTCTTTAGAGCCTCGGGGGCTTTCGCCACGTTCTTGTCGAATATCGCTAACATTTTCTTTCTTGATCAGAAGTAGAGAGAAAGTGACTTTAGGATCGTTGAATGGGCATTTTCTTATAGGGGCTATCGTTTCTTGAAATGGAATATAGAAATATTCGGTCCTTTTCCTCCACGTTTCAAGAATTTATTGTTTCATTTAACACGTTTTATTTTTGGCTCAATGATTATCTACTAGTATTACGTTAACGCTAGTTCCTTCCTCTTCAAGATAATGAAACCAAAAAACAGAGTAGCCTTGTTTTGATTATCAGCATCTTTTTCTCAAAACAAGAGATGGGTTTGCTTTAGGACACTCTTTATATTAGCTTGTTTTGTCTGTTTAGTAAAACGGGTAACATGTGGATGATGATCATAACATAATCCGAGAGGAGATAAGACTGATGAATAAGAATATAAGCTTTTATCAAGTTCTTAATGTTAAAACTTAAGTATAACTGAACGCCAATGAAAGATTGTATAAAAGGGAGTCTTTAGCTATTAAATCTCTTAATTAACTACCACACTTGTGTTCATCAGTTCTAACATAACAACCTTGATGGAGGGGTTTTGGTGATGGTTCAAACCCTGTTGTATGCAACAGACTTGCTGAAGAGCTTGCGGATGTAAAGAACCTGAAGACCACTTGCTGCTGCTAGGAATATGTACTCTCCTACTGTGTAGAATATCACCCGCTTTCTCGTGCTCTCATTAGCTGCACCAAAAAATTCCAAACACACACACACAAAGGAAGGTTAATATCGTAATAAAGGTTGTATCTTTCAGGGTCAAACCTAGGCTCTAAAGTCTGTATCTTGGGAAAAGTTCTTATATCACGGGAATGAGTCGGAAAAAAAAAACTAAAAGTGTAAGAAATGAATGGAGAGGAAAACTCACTATGACGGTGACGAGTATCACGTGCTTTCAAATACTTTTGCTCAGCAACAACAGACTCCAACGATTCTCTCAGCTCAGCTATCTTAACATTCACCGGGTCCAAGTGTTCTGAGAATCATTCAATGTAACAGGAGAAACACAACATTAAAACAAATAGCTAACACAAAACAGTCCAGCATGAATGTACAAGGAGACAAACCGTCTTTGGCCAAGTCATGCTCGTTGGGGATATGACCAACGTGAATGTAGAAGGAGACGGTTTCAGGAGTAGAGTAAGGATTATGGAAACAAAACTTGTACATTCCACTTCTCGGTGCCTTAAACTCAAACTTATCCCCTGATGTCCCCTTCAACGTCTGTACAATGTTCCCAGCAGGAGACGTCACCTACACGAACAAACAACAAAAAGGTCAAAAAAAGTCTAAAACTTTCGATTCAAATCAGATCAGGGCACAATCAAGACAGCGACATAAAACCAAAGTCTGTCGGAAAATTCGTAACGACCAAAACAGTTGAAACATTTGAGATGATTTAATCGAAAGATCTATTTTTTTTACCGTGAAATCCAAACCGGGATGGTCTGATCCCCAGAAGATTTCATGGTCGACGACGACGAAGTTACCGGAGACGGTGTCTCCTTCGTAAAGGACATACTCTTGGACGCATTCTTCGTCGCTGACCGTCACAGAGAGCGAGGAGATTCGCTCGATCGAACTCAGTAGTATCAAGGTAAGCAATAAGAAGACATGGACCGAGTTCTTGCTCGATTGTCTGTTCTCCATCTTCTTCCCTTAGATCTTAACTCTCTTCGATCAAATTTTCCGTTTGTTTCTCCAAATCGTAGAAGAAGAAGAGAGGATTTAATTGCGATTTAGCTTGAGTAAACCGGAAACTAAAACCGGTTTGTTACGATGCGGTGAGATTTTGGAGTTCGTCAACGGGTTGCTTTCTGGTCTTAATTAATTATTAGAGATTTTGTGATAATTTAAATGTTTTTTTTTCTGGTCAAAAGATAATTACAATGTTTTAAGGAACAAAATCTGATGGCAAAAAAAAAGGCACAAAATCTAGAGTCTGACTGGAAACATCAAAGAAAAAAAAAATTAACTGAGAGGAAGAACTTTTTGACCGTTTTCATCTTGACTGATATGTTCAAGTGGTTAAGAGTACAGAAAATCACTCCAATTTATGTTACTCTGTCAATAAATCCAATTCATATTCCTAAATTTTCACATTTCCTTTTATTGATTATAGCAAGTTCGACACTGAAAATGGGAACTGTATGCTTGCACACCTACACTTTTGTTTTGACTAATTTTATACACTCTCCATTTGAGGAGATTATGGACCAATATTTGGTTATTATAAGGAGATAATTGATCAAGATAAATTCGGTCTTATATAAAATAATTTGTCAGTATGCTCACGGATCAATAAAACACACAAAATACAGATTTTTTTAACTGTGAAAATTCAACGATCGAATTTAACCGATTAATCCCATAAAATCTACAATAACCACATATTTTTCATTAAAAATAGTTTGGATAGCCAGCGGGATCGAACTAGAGTTTCACCACTACAGATTTTATTTCCCTTAAATTTCCTTCTAAGTGTTTCGATTTGCATTAGTGTTTAGTTTTATATCAAATAGCAATGTGGTTTTGCTTTAATCCGAAGACTATTGTATGGAAACCTGGAATTGTTTTATTTTAATACAAATACACATTTTAATATGCAAACCCAAACACTAGTACATATCTTTTTTTTGGGTCAAACACTAGTGCATATCTTAGGTCTGAAATAGTAAACACTATTTTGTCACCGAAACCATATTTTGCAAGTTTTTCTAAAAAGAATCATGCGTGTAGTCAAGTAATAAGGGAACTCGTAATAAGGCATATGGGCCATGATATCAAAGAATCGGGCCAGTAGGTTCCATTGGAGAGCCCTTATTTTATAGAACCACTTAGAAAAACGTGTAGTCAAGTAATAAGGGAACTAGTAATAAGGCACATGGGCCATGATATCAAAGAATCGGGCCAGTAGGTTCCATTTGAGAGCCTTTACTTTATAGAACCACTTAGAAAAACAGTCAGCTTTGACTGTACGCAAAGAAGTAAGGATTTAGTTATGGATTGCCCTCTTTTTTGTATAACAATAATTTATAAGAATCACGTGAGATGAATAAAGAGTTTTGATATGATCAGTAGAATTTAAGTAATCTAAAAGAAGTGTGTGAATCTGTATGGGCAAAATCAAATAAAAAACATCTAAAATGTTATATATCTCAGTTTTGGAGCTATGGACCGAGAGATGGAGAAAAATGAATCATGACCGAACAGCAGAGCACGTCCATACGCAATCTTAATTTCAACATACAAGAATGGAACAGATTTTACGTGACTCCCACTTACCATTGTCGTTTGCTTTTCCTTTTTTTTTCTTTTGTCAATTCCTTAATTAATAGGGAGAATTGGTAAAATGAGATTCTCTCAACTTTTATTTGTCACACTAAAATTTTTGATAGGTTTAGGTCAATTTCGGATATGTTTTATCTTTTTGTGGTGAAAAAACGTATTTTCTATTTGGGGAAGATATTCAGACAATCATTATTGTGAGTCTGTGACAGGACTAAAAGCCAGTGGATAGCTTGCCCTTTGCGCAACACGAGAAATAGAAAATAATTACTTACCAAAAGGATATGGAGCAGTCGAAGATAGAGAAGCCTAGAAGGTCCTCTGTGACTGTGAGATACCAATAATGTGAAAAATGAAAAGTAAAGCCATGAAAAGAATTAAAGATTTAATTTTTTTAAAAGGAATGTGACTTTTACATGAAATAATAATAGAAAGGGTTCAAAATATTTTATATGAATATACTTTTGGTTTATAAAATTTTATTAAAACTTTTATTTATAATACATATAAGAAAAAATATTTATAAAAGAAAAAAGTCAATATTAGTTTTAAGAGTCTAATTTTTTCCCTAGGACCCATTAAATTATTGACTCGGTCCTAAAGAAATCATGATTCATAAACTTAATTTAACTTCAAACTAGAATTTGATAAAAAGGAATCAGATTAGAAAAAGCCAAGTCGAAAACATATATAGTTTACCCTTTTCGTCAAAGTAAATATGTAGTTCACATAGAAAAATCGACTTATATATCTAGTTTCTAGCATACTGTTCATCAAAAATGATTCACCATGTAGTTTCTACTTTCTAGCATAGTGACTAATCAGAGAGATATACCAAGAACATCTTCAATATATTATTATTTAAAAAACTAGAATAGTTCTAAGATGGTATTGACTTTCATTCTGACTATACTTTATTTTAGACTAAAAATAGAATAATAAACAAAAAGTAAAAAGATTATCTCATTTTTGGATATTTTTTATTTTTATTCAATAATAAAGTGAAAAAGATTAGATAAGAATTTATTCTACTCTATTTTTATTAATAGAGTAGACTTGAAGACATTCTAAGAAAACAACATTAATCTAGACTAAGACAAGTGAAGAAAACAACCAATTTAAGAATCTTATATGTGATATATGACATATTTTGAATAAATCTCAGCTTGAAGAATCATACAACTGTAAAAAATTAATAAATTTTGTTATGAAAAATGTATGTTTAAAAACTTTTAAAGATTATGTGCATGGCGCAAAACTAGTTATAACAAGAAACATTTTTTAACAAGAAACAATTTATATTGCAAAAAGCATCAAAAGAAAACAAAACGTGATTTAAACTCAAGTTCAATGCGAGTTTACTCACCTAACTGAATAAAGATATTCAATAGGAAAAACAAGTGATTCAAATTCTTAAGTACTCTTTTCAGATTCTTCTCAGTTAGTGTGAACCAGAACCCAAAATAACCAAGTTGCTCAATGAGCACATCAACATTTTCCCCATCTCGTTCAAAATCAATATCTTGATCTTCTTTAAACAAATCTTCCAAAAAAATCTTCACCGTAACTCTCATTATTATCCTTTTGGAACCCTTCCTGTTCTTCTTTCTTTCTCTCTTTATCCACATCCAGGACTTCTTCCCCCAGTGAACTGATCTCCAAGTCCTTCAATGTGCATATCAAGTCTGTCGAACTCCACATAATCAAATTCAGTCATGTCTCCATATATTCTTGTTTCACGTCAACAAACCTCGAGAGGATCCAACATCGTTTCTATTTTCCATAACCACCTCCACCACCGAGACATTAACATTACAATATTCTACATTAACAACATCACTTGTCCCTTGATCGATCGTTCTTTGTCTCTTCTTTCTGAATGCTTCTCCATATCCTTACTCTTCTCTTTCTGCTCCAGTGAGTTGCTGAAGGAAATCAGGATTCTGC